>NC_036872.1:4829328-5051002 GCF_002910315.2 Salvelinus sp. IW2-2015
CTCTACTCGGGCGGGAACTGCAGCCCTAGGCTACCCTCAGCGAACGCCTCAAGGACTACCTGGCATGATGACTCCCTTGCTGTCCCCAGTCCACTGGCCGTGCTGCTGCTCCAGTTTCAACTGTCTCTGCCTGCGGCTATGGAACCCTGACCTGTTCCACCGGACGTGCTACCCTGTCCCAGACCGCCTGTTTTCATGTCCACTTAGGAAGCAACACTGATTGACAATAAATTTCACATGCTGTTGTGCAAATGGAATAGACAAAAGGTGGAAATTATAGGCAATTAGCAAGACACCCCCAAAAAAGGAGTGATTCTGCAGGTGGTGACCACAGACAACTTCTCAGTTCCTATGCTTCCTGGCTGATGTTTTGGTCACTTTTGAATGCTGGCGGTGCTCTCACTCTAGTGGTAGCATGAGACGGAGTCTACAACCCACACGTGGAGGAGGCCGTAGGAGGGCAACAACCCAGCAGCAGGACCGCTGCCATTGTCTCTGAATGAGCTCATGACAGAATGTGGCCCTGTACCTAAATGACTTCGTAATGACCCCTTAAAGATGGAATCTGCATTAGGGTAAGCAGCGCCACTGTTCACCCGCTTTGTTGTTGTTTTGATCTTGTCTACGAAACAGAGTTGAGCAGCGTCCAAACAGAGGTGAATAGAGTTGTTGTAACGGTCCTGACCTGTTTTATGTTGTTTTTGTATGTGTTTATGGTCAGGGCGTGTGTTTTGGGTGGGCAGTCTATGTTATCTGTTTCTATGTTGGTTTTGGTTGCCTGGTATGGCTCTTAATTAGAGGCAGGTGTTTTGCGTTCTCCTCTAATTAAGAGTCATATTTAGGTAGGGTGTTCTCACTGTTTGTTTGTGGGTGATTGTCTTCCGTATCTGTGTTATGTCTTGCACCATACGGGACTGTTCGGTTGTTCGTTTCGATGTAGTCTGTTTCCTGTCCGTAAGTGTTACGTTTAGTTATGTAAGTTTATGTTCAGGTTTCGTCTACGTCGTTTTCTTGTTTTGTATTTTTGAAAGTGTTTTGTTTTTTCGTGTTGCCATCGTCGTGTTAAATAAAAGATGGCTTATTTCCCTAATGCTGCATTTTGGTCTGATGATCCTTCTCTCCTCTCCTCATCTGAGGATGAGGAGAGCGACAGCCCTTACAGTTGTAAAAAAATTGTAGTACGTATTTTGTTCTTCTACCTCGTGTAATGATGTCCGAGGGGGGCGGGAGTGTTTGTTTGCAGTAACTTATTTTTTGTTGTGATATCCCAAACAGACGTGGCAGTTTCACTATCAAGGATTCCAGTTTGAAACACTTAATACACTTCTGACTACTGACACCACCAACACATTTGAGAGGGTGTCTTGTGTGAAATTTGCAGGTGCTTACTGAGAGTATGTGTGGTTGTGTGTGTCACCCAGACATTTCCAGCCAGACAAAGCTCTATGAAGGACACTGTGAGTGACAGCAAAGATGTGTTGCTCAGCCGCAAGCATTGGCTCTGTTATCCCCAGGTCCCCGAGTCAAGAAACCCTCTTCAGACCAGAAGTAAACTTGCAGGTTAGTGGAGCAGCCAATGAAGCCCTACAGTAGTTGTATGATCATATTCATTACCTCTGTCCTATTTACCAGAATTATTGTTGTCAAAATGTAATATGTCAACATTATATTGAATTCATATTATTTTAAATGTGTTATCATTGACAGCCATCATACATTTATCAATATGTATGATGAATAGGTTATGTGGGGTAAGTGAGTGCCCAGTGTTTTAGCAGTTGATAACCGGTTATGCCAGTATAAAGTCGTGTCTATAAAATCACTCATACTAATAGCGTGCACATTCAGCCTAAGTGAATATCTATCAGAAAGGCATTTAATGAGAACCTACATCAAAACTAGTAGCTTGGCCATTTCAATCATTTTACAGAACCTTTGAAAATAACCTTTCTTCAGACCCCTTCACCTGTGTGTAACTTGTTATGGGTGGCTAAATGTTCAACCACTGACATCCTGTTTTCCTACATCAGTCACCAACCGGTCGATCTTCAAGGCATTCCTAGTCGATCATCAAACATTTCTGTAGAGTAGACAACTATAAAGTCTTGCGCTCCTTTTTAAAAAATGATCCGTGTTGTCGGTAGAGGCACTTGATTCAGAAGCCCTGCGCACTCGGATAGCTGAAATCACCGTTCTTGACCCTGGCCACGGCAAAGTTTGAAAATTGAAAAAAAAGGGTCAGATCCTTCAATTAATGTTACATTTTTTAAGTCATGCTAACAAAACAAAATCTGAGCGATAGATCTCGGCTTGCTTTTCGACTGCGAAAGTGATCTTGACTCAGAAAAGCTTGGTGACCACTGCCCTACATCAGGTTTACTATCTATTCCCCAATTTGTGTTTTAAACGATCTGGAAGATAAGTAATTTGGAGTTTCATGCAGAGCAAATGAGTGGTCTGGTGGTTGATGGGTGGACTCTTGCAAATCATTTCTCTCTGGCAAGGAGCCCCATTGTAATGGTCTTGAACATGGTCCTTAGCTGCAGGCAGTCAATCACACTTTCTGGATGTAAATGTGTTATGGTTTGCTGTCTGCATATCATTACATTTGAGTGTGTGAGTATAACCTTACAGATTATTATTGGTCTTCCACTGTAGATGAGTCTGTGAATTGCTCAACTCTAAAGCTTTTATAATAAGTTGGGTTGTTTATCTTCTAGGCTTGCCGCCTCTAATTCTATAATTCATTTGTATCGCATTACTTCCTCTCGCCTTGTTTTTGAAAGTCCATCACTTCCTCCTCAAGGTGTCTGTAAATAAACAAACAGCAGTACTGCAGCAGAGCTCCGTGAAGCAGAATGTCCAACAAGGCGTTAAAGGCCATGGCTCGGATGACTCCCTGTAGGCCGGGAAACCTCTCCAACCAGAGACGGGTCACTATTGGCCAGTGAATCCGCACACCAAGATACACAACTATGCAGCTGTCTTCCGGAGTTGCGTCACCATTTTGATCACATCTTTTCAGTTTATTTTTCGTTCATGTTGAGTGATATGTCGTCGGGTCATGTTTGTTACCTTTCGATCTTTGTTGCTTGTAGAGTTTTGATACCTCAATTTTTCTGTCGAATTTGATCTGGCAGTAGTATTGACAACTTGCATCTGGTCCTTCTGCAATTTGTACATCTTGATCCAATCAAAAAGGTCACAAGGTTGACTTGATGCCATCCCGTCTTTCTTACGTACTGTAAATGCCCCCAGCTGTGTTCTCCACACAGTGCTGCGGTGAAAACATGCTAAACATGGTTTAATGATGACAGTGACTTCTCTTCCTCCAGTGCTTCCCTGGTAATGGCATTGGGAGTTAACCACTTGAAAGGCGCCGTCGCAATTCGAGGCCAAAGATATGGAAGCAATTTCTCAAGAGCTTCCATGCCTGAGTTTTGAGTGAGACCATGCAGAGAGGCACCCCATGAAGGAACGTCAGAGACCGTGGAGACCACACCCTTCACAGGGTGTATTGTCAAGTCTGCTAACATGATTTGCTGCCATTCAGACCTGCCACCACTGTTCTGACTCCATCTGTTTCCCCAGTGGTAAGGCTAATTAGGTAGCATCATTTCAGATGTGGAGAAAGGTCTGAATGTGTTGCTTGGGGGATTTTCTTAAACCTTACAGTAATATTTTTTTTGCATTAATTGTCGTAATCTATTGCATCATGGTCTGTTTTGACATACATGCTAGTGTTTTAAAGACATTATGAGCAGCTGTACCTGAACTGTTGTTAAAGCGCCAATCGGCAGTAGAAACAATAACAAAGCCTTCTCCACGTCACATGTTTTACTTTGGTTACAAACGTTGGAGTAAAACAAACGTATATGTTGGGTTCTGACGGTGTTACACCGTGATCTGTTTCACCTGTCTTTGTGATTTTTTCCACCCCCCTCCATGTGTCACTCGTCTTCCAAATTATCCCCTGTGTATTTATACCTGTGTTCTCTGTTTGTTGGTTGCCAGTTCGTCTTGTTTGTTCAAGTCAACCAGTGTTTTGTGTCTCAGCTCCTGCTGTTCCCAGTCTCTTTTTCTCGCCCTCCTGGTTTTGACCCTTGCCTGTCCTGACTCCGAGCCCGCCCGTCTGACCACTCTGCCTGCCCCTGACCATGAGCCTACCTGCCGACCTGTACCTTGCCCTCCTCTGGCTTACTGACTGCCTTGACCTGTCAATTGCTTGCCCCTGTGGAATATTAAACTATTGTTTATTCGATACCTGATAGATGGGGCACAACAGTTGAACTAAGCTTGTAAGGCATTTATAAGTTATATACTTCAAGAATGAATGGGTGCATATAATTCATTTATACATTCAAAAATGGATATAGCAACTGAAAAGCTGCTAATTTTCCCCTCTTTAAAAGAATGATCTTAAAGGATCAACAGTAATCTGACATACACATGACACAGAGAGAAACCATGAACGTACAATAAAGGGTCTTGGGTGCTTCAGTAAAGGGTATTTTGTTTACAAAACCAGAACCATCTGCATTCGCTCTGTACAAACGCATAGAGATAGTGACACAAAACATTTACGTGTTTACTGGGAGCCCTAAGACTTGCTTCTGACTAGATGTAATACATCTACGACCAGAAGTACCTTTTCGTAGCAGTTTAGGATAACTTACACAGCAAGTTGAGATATGTTAGGGCCACTGAATTCATTGAAATTCTTGATTGGAGACTCTTACAGAGGAGTGTAAATGCTTTCTTTAGGCTAGAGCATGTTGTTGAATTGTATTGTTGTATGTTTTAATTCTGTAATGTATTGATTGTTGCTGACTTCTTGGCCCAAGTCTCCCTTGAAAAAGAGACTCTGAGTCTCAATGGGCTGTTCTTGGTAATATTTCCAAATAAATAACAAGAAAATAATTTAGCAAGTTAGGAGAATGACGTTAAGGTTAAGAAAAGGGTTGAGGGTAAGCTAAATTGCTCTCCAAACCTGTTACGAAAAGTCACTTCTGGACATAGCTGTACTCCATCTAGTCACAACACTGAGACTAGACTTTTAAAATTGAACAGCATCATGTGGCACAGATGTCGATGTTTCCAAAGACAGTTGCCTTGCTTATTTTAATGATTATTTCTTGCCACAGGGTGTGGAGGGGCTTGCACGTTTTTGATTTGGAAATATTGATACATCTCAACAAGTGATATATTGACCTTGTGGTCTGTCTGTTAGTCACCTACCAAATGTTGTGTGTCTCAGAAAAAGTAAAATGTTGTATGTATCTAACCCACTGACAAGAGTTCATGACAAGGCTGCCATGATGTGCTAAACCTGCCATGATGTCCAATCCCCCTCTATCTCTCTCCATGGTGCCTCGGCGGCCTGGGCTACCGAGAGGTCAGCATGTCCCAGATGGAGTCTGAGTTTGTATACCACACTTAGCACCACTCCTCCCAGAGGGTCATCACAAGATGTCTTTACACAGGCGGCAATGAAGCTCTGTGTCAGTCAGAACTTGTATCCCTCGCCCCCCTGCAGAGTAGATGATGATGCAACTAGACACAGATCAAAGTCTCGGGTTTAGCATCCACCCCCCACATAATGGCTAAGATTTGGGGAGAGTAAACTGATCCCAGACCTGTGCATGACAGCAACTTGGACTTGGAGCCTGTGCCTGAGGAGGCAGTCTGACCTCTGACCCCTATCTCCCCTGCAATGCGTTGCAATCTGATCATACTCACACTCAAACTATAAAAGGGAATAACCCAAGGAGACAGAGAAAGAAAAATAATAAATACTTCATATAATACTTAATTGTGTATTCTTTCGAGCATGGATATTCCATTCAAATCAGCCGTTTCCAGCTATAATAGTGATTTACAACACTAACAATGTCTACACTGTATTTCTGATCAATTTGATGTTATTTGAATTGCCAATTATTTATTTTTTTCTTTCAAAAACTAGGACATTGCTAACTGACCCCAAACTTTTGAACAGTAGTGTACTGTATGTAGAGTTCAAAAGTACTTGCACTCAAATCATGAAAAGGAATAACCCAAAGACACCAACAAGCAAAAATAATATACTTGAATCCACGCTCGAAAGAATACACAATTAAGTATTATATGAAGTAAATTTGATGGTATTTATGGTTGTTGAAGGTAGTGACCCCAAACTTTGGAACGATAGTGTAGATTTTTTCTCACGCACCTTTCACCATTCACACTAGCCTGGCCGCAAATGTTAATACTGGCTTTCTATGACCTGATGATACGCACATCTGGTAATGACAGCAGGAGGCTATGCTTTTGCTAATCCCACCATGCACTGGCTAAACTAAGCCTAATCCGCACAGGAATGTCACACTCTTCTTCCCTCAGAGTAGCTGCTACATATACAGTATAACAAAGAGATCGGAAGAGAGAACTTGAACTTGATTTCCTTGATTTCTCCAGAGACGCTAGACTTCCATGGGATACTGTATTATGACTGATGTGTCAAAGCCAGAGTATCGATGGCAGCTGAAAGGGTTAACCCTTTTACCTGACTTCTAACCTTAACTCTGACCTTAATCCCTAACCTAACGTAGCATATCATACCAAAGCAGTCAAAGGTAATATATCATGGTAAACGATCAAGACGTAGGATCCTACAGTACATTTTATGTTGTACGACCACTATTACATTGGTAGGCAAATGTAATGTAACCAGCCATGAAAGTACACTTAATCTCTTCCTGGTACGGGACATCCTATATGTGCAAGCGCTTGCCTGGCAGTAAAGATTTGTAATTTAATGTTTAAAATGTATTACCTTTTATTGTGGCATAATCAAATCAAATCAACGTTTATTTGTCACGCACACCGAATACAACAGGTGTAGACCTTACAGTAAAATGCTTACTTACAGGCTCTAACCAATAGTGCAAAAAAGGTATTAGGTGAACAATAGGTAGGATAAGAAATAAAACAACAGTAAAAAGACAGGCTATATACAGTAGCGAGGCTATAATAGTAGCGAGGCTACATACAGACACCGGTTAGTCAGGCTGATTTAAGGTAGCATGTACATGTAGATATGGTTAAAGTATGCATGTATGATGAACAGAGAGTAGCAGTAGCATAAAAGAGGGGGTGGTGGGTGGTACACAAGGCAGATAGTCCGGTCAGCCAATGTGCGGGAGCACTGGTTGGTCGGCCCAATTGAGGTAGCATAGTTAAAGTGACTATGCATATATGATAAACAGAGAGTAGCAGCAGCCTAAAAACATGGTTTGGGGGGGGGGGGGCACAATGCAAATAGTCCGGGTAGCCATTTGATTACCTGTTCAGGAGTCCTTTGGCTTGGGGGTAAAAACTGATGAGAAGCCTTTTTGTCCTAGACTTGGCACTCCGGTACCGCTTGCCATGCGGTAGTAGAGAGAACAGTCTATGACTGGGGTGGCTGGGGTCTTTGACAATTTTTAGGACCTTCCTCTGACACCGCCTGGTGTAGAGGTCCTGGATGGCAGGCAGCTTAGCTCCAGTGATGTACTGGGCCGTACGCACTACCCTCTGTAGTGCCTTGCGGTCAGAGGCCGAGCAATTGTCGTACCAGGCAGTGATGCAACCAGTCGGGATGCTCTCGTTGTTGCAGCTGTAGAGCCTTTTGAGGATCTCAGGACCCATGCCAAATCTTTTTAGTTTCCTGAGGGGGAAGAGGCTTTGTCATGCCCTCTTCAGGACTGTCTTGGTGTATTTGGACCATTCTAGTTTGTTGGTGATGTGGACACCAAGGAACTTGAAGCTCTCAACCTGCTCCACTACAGCCCCGTTGATGAGAATGGGGGCGTGCTCCGTCCTCCTTTTCCTGTAGTCCACAATCATCTCCTTAGTTTGGTTACGTTAAGGGATAGGTTGTTATTCTGGCACCATCCGGCCAGGTCTCTGACTTCCTCCCTATAGGCTATCTCGTCGTTGTCTTTTATAATTTATCTTTGTTGTATAGTTTATTATTTTTATTCAGTTTAGTCACATGATTTCTGAATGTTCAGTACTTTTGCAAACATCTTGTGCAGTCAGACTTATTTGCCATTCCTTTTGCCTCAGTTTCTAAAATATTTTTTCTTATTGTGTGCATGCTTATTAGTAACAATGTCATAAATGTGCCTCTTGTGTGAAACATTCTTATGTGAATTTAGAGGACAAACTGTTAAGGAGTTCTAGTCTTCATTGGGGCTTTTATCATCCTCAATAAGAAAACTGACCTTATAAAACCAAAAGTTTGTCAACTCTCCCCACGATTGAAACCAAATGAAGATCCCAAGATCCCCTGTACTTTTCTTGCTCATATATGAGGATCGAGGACAGTCATTATACATTTTCTGAGACAAAAAGGTTTCCACTTCTAGTTTCAACCCATCATTTAAACAGTTTGTTCGTTCACTTCCAGTAATGGCTTGATTTTCACTGAGACACTAGTGTAAACTAATTGCTCTAATTATGTGAATGAAGCTGAGCTCTGTGGTTTGCTCTAGTGCTGTCTTGTTGACCAGTAAGTGTGCTAATGACAACCTTGCTGCAGAGTGGCCTTGAGCAGGATTCTATATGTGCTCCGAGTTTCTCACAAACCAACTGACTGAACATCTTCAATGAGACTAAGAAAAAAACATTGCGAGATATTTATTGCCCCTATTATAAATTCAAAGCATTTGAAGCTTTGACACCTCAGGCTTTCAAAATGGGAAGTCCAAATCTGTTGGTGTTAAATGTTTTGGTAACACTTTATTTGGATAGTCCATCTGTAGATGCTCTACATAGGGTCATACTATTAAAAAAACTATCCGTTGATAAGCAACTGCTTGCTAAGGTTACGGTTACCCAGCTGTGCTTCAGCGTCAGCTCACAGGCGGACGGCCTGACATTCTTCTGTATAATTATCTGATACAAATGGTTCCTTCTATTAAGGCAAGTCGTCCAGGTCCTGAGGTAGCAAAGCATCCCCAAACCATAGAAAATAGAGCACATCAGAAAGGGGGCAAATACTTTTTTACAGCACGTTAACTTGTATTGTCGTGTTTCTGTTTCCTTCTCAAATTGTTCATGTTTTTCTTATCTATATTGTAACTTTTTTTCACTGCATTGTTGGCAAAGAGCTCGCAAGTAAGTATTTCACTTTACTGTTGTTCACCTGCTGTACCCTGTGCACATGACAAATAAACTTTGAAACTTGATTCTGAATCCCCTATGGAGCAGAATGCACTAATTCACTTATTTACAGCAAGGGGGTGGGGAGTTAAATGGTTCCTACACTTTTACAAACTATTGACTGTAATTGACTCAAGTTTATGACTCAGCAAAGAATATGTTTCTGGTTATCAAACGCCTTTTTTCTCAGAGGAAAATGTCAAAAGCTTGGTAGGAGGTCAAAATATTGATAAACTCAATCGCATAGGATTATACTGGGAATCACTAGGATTCATCGGAAGGAACAAAAGTGTGTGTGACTGTGTGCAGGTATGCAGGTTTGGTGGTTAGTCATCCCTGTGGTACGACTATTCAGGAACTTAACAGATATTTACAGTAAACATTTAATTTTACTGTTCAGTTAACTACTGAGCACCTTACTACATAGGGACAATTTACAGGTATACCGGTATACAGTATACCAACCTTTCCAAACATGTATTGTATCCATCAATCAAATTATTAAATTCTTATTTAATCATCTCTTTAGGGGTGCTGTATTTTGGAAGAAAATTACATTTCCTTGGTCATTTCCTGTTTAAGTTGCATGATCTGTACCTGATCTCTGCTGAGGCGACGTGTTGTCCAGCCTGTCTGAACATGAAGCACACTAACTTGGAGCAGCTGTCTGAGAAAGGCCCTTATCTCCCTCCCCTGTTACAACCCTCCCTGGTGGGTTTGGACACTGTCTCTCCATCACTTTAGGGGGGAGGCAAGAGACGGGCTTCCATTGTGAAATCCCTGTGAGCCCCTGTCTAGTCATGTGGTGTGTTGACTGGAGGATGAAATGATGAGTAGAGTAGTGGCGCGGACAAGGTCAATGGCAAAGCACTATAAGCAAGGAGCTCTGGTTACAATTTAACCTTAGGCACAGATCTAGGATCAGCTTACCCAAATCCTAACCTTGTTGGTAGTGATCATTTGTTACCAAAATCAAAGTTTCAAACTTCAGAAGTCCAAGCCCCATGTCATTGGTTTTGTTGAACATCTCTGCAACTCCTCTGTGTTACTACTGATGACTGACTGGCTGTCCAAAGGTGATTAACACCTATCCTATGATTGACACCTGGTGCCTACCCTCCGCTTATGACTGACACCTGGTACTGACAGGAGACAGTTGTGCCGTGCTCCCCTCATCCTCTGAGCGCCTGTTTGCAATTGCTAGCGCCTTCTCTTTTCTTTCTCCCTCCTTTGAAATATTTTTAAAGGGGGACTGAACTTCCAGATTAGGCCTTGTTATGAAACTTGGTCATTAAGAAAGGCTAGCGGCCATGACTGAAACAAAACGAGAGTTATCTTGGTGGGTGTGGTTTGATGTGGGTGTTTCTTCTCTGTATCTTTGCCATTCAATCACAACAAACTAGGGCAGAAGTGAATACAGCTAACTTTGCTTTGGAGAGAACAAAGTGAAGAGACTTCTCCCCTCCTGACTGACTCGCCATCTCACGATGGTCGGCTGATTCAGTTCTCTGTGTAGGCTAAAGCCTGCGCTGACCTTGTGTTTAGCCAAGCTAACAGCAGCTAGCTGGCATAGCTTGGGGACAGCTGCATATGTGTAGCCTATCTAGCTGATATTTCTCCGTCAAATAAGTTATGGCAAGATTGCAGGAGACAGTGTCTAGAATGTGTTTCATAAGACACTCGTTCTACAACACCGTGCTACCAAGGTAGCTTGGAACTTAGTTTCAAAGTTTCATCAACTCAATACACATATAGCGATAAAAATTACTTTCTCTAGTTTGGAAGAAATGTATATGCTAAAAGAGGGACTGTAGCTACAGATTAGATTCAGGCCGGTGACGTTCACACTGTTACTATCCAACCAGCTGTGTACGTTTCTGAATGCTTGCTGACACGTTTTGCTATTTGCTGCTAGAGCCAAAGTCACATTTGTAGTAGACAAGTATCATCCTTAATTAATTTTTATCCTAGGAAATATACTTCTATGATAACAGGCATGTTGTTTTTAGTTAGACTAAGCAACTGAATGCAATTTTTTTCTCACATGTATTTGTATTTATCAATTCCAACTAGCTACTCTTCCTGGGGTCCTAACACATTTTAAGGCACTTACATCACATCGACAATGAAATACAGAAATATCCAATTTACATACACCACCATTCAAAAGTTTGGGGTCACTTAGAAATGTCCTTGTTTTTGAGAGAGAAGCACATTTTTGGTCCATTAAAATAACATCAAATTGATCAGAAATACAATGTAGACACTGTTAATGTTGTAAATGACTATTGTAGCTAGAAACGGCTGATTTCTTTTATGGAATATCTACATAGGCGTGCAGAGGCCCATTATCAGCAACCATCACTCCTGTGTTCCAATGGCATGCTGGGTTGGCTAATCCAAGTGTATAATTTTAAAAGGCTAATTGATCATTAGAAAACCCTTTTGCAATTATGTTAGCACAGCTGAAAACTGATTAAAGAATACTAAATAAATACTAAATACTGATTAAAGCAGCAATAAAACTGACCTTCTTTAGACTAGTTGAGTATCTGGAGCATCAGCATTTGTGGGTTCGATTACAGGCTCAAAATGGCCAGGAACAAAGATCTTTCTTCTGAAGCTCGTCAGTCTATTCTTGTTCTGTGAAATGAAGGCTATTCCGTGTGAGAAATTGCAAGAAACTGAAGATCTCGTACAATGCTGTGTACTATTCCATTCACAGAACAGCGCAAACTGGCTCTAAAAAGAATATAAAGAGGAGTGGGAGGCCCCGGTGCACATCTGAGCAAGAGGACAAGTACATTAGTGTCTAGTTTGAGAAACAGACGCCTCACACGTCCTCAACTGACAGCTTCATTAAATAGTACCCGCAAAACACCTGTCTCAACATCAACAGTGAAATGGCAACTCCGCGATGTTGGCCTTCTAGGCAGAGTTGCAAAGAAAAAGCCATATCTCAGATTGGCCAATAAAAATAAAAGATTAAGATGGGAAAAAGAACACAGACTCTGGACAGAGGAACTCTGCCTAGAAGGCCAGCATCCCGGAGTCGCCTCTTCACTGTTGACATTGAGACTGGTGTTTTGCAGGTACTATTTAATGAAGCTGCCAGTTGAGGACTTGTGAGGCGTCTGTCCCTAACCTCTTCAATGAAAATCCCATAGGCCTTCACATTATGGACAAGGTATGTGTATGAAAACCATTATCAAAACATTTTTTTTTCATTCACATTTTACCACAAAAACCAAGGTATGAATACTGTCATGTGCATGTTTTGTTAATTATCTGTATAATTTTTTGGGAGTCACAGACCTCACCGTCCCTACACCACTGATGAATATAACAAGAAACCTGTACGATAACCATGCACCTCAAAATATGTCTGACTACGGATACGGAGAACAGCAACACACTAGAGGGTATACCCATTGAACTTGGTGCCCTGCTGGGAGTTTACCTCATATTTGGAATAGGTTCTTATTCTGCTTTGCCACTAAAATCATAACAAACAACTGACAACTAAAAGTTAGTTTTTTGTGTTGTGAAGTGTATTATTATTATAATATTAATAATAATAGGAGAGGGGGGTAGTTCAAAAATGTACCTCCTAAAGGTTATTCGATGATCCATTAAAAGCGGTTCTTTAAAAGAACCCTTTTAAATGGTTATTCAAAAACTTATAGGGGTTCCCCCACAGTTTCAATTTGAAGAACCCCTAAGGGATACACCAGGAACCTTTCATTTTTAGAGTGCAAGAGGAGACTGATTATTAAACAATTGCATATGGGGGTGATGATTAATAATATATTTGCAATATACTGTTTACAAACAATATACACTACATGACCAAAAGTATGTGGACACCTGCTCGTCGAACATCTCAATCCAAAATCATGGACATTCATATGGAATTTGTCCCCCCTTTGCTGCTATAACAGTCTCCACTCTTCTGGGAAGGCTTTCCACTAGTTGTTGGAACATTGCTTCAGGGACTTGCTTCCATTCAGAAACAATAGCATTAGTGAGGTTGGGCACTGATGTTGCGGTCGGCATTCCAGTTCATCCCAAGGGTGTTCGGTAGGGTTGAGGTCAGGGCTCAGTGAAGGCCAGTCAAGTTCTTCCACACCGATCTCGACAAACCATTTCTTTACGGACCTCGCTTTGTGCAGGGGGCATTGTCATGCAGAAACAGGAAAGGGCTTTCCCCAAACTGTTGCCACAAAGTTGGAATGACAGAATCATCTAGAATGTCATTGTATGCTGTAGTGTTAAGATTTCCCTTCAATGGAACTAAGGGACCTAACCCGAACCATGATAAACTGCCCTAGACCATTATTCCTCCTCCACCAACCTTTACAGTTGGCACTATGCATTGGGGCAGGTGGCGTTCTCCTGGCATCCGCCAAACCCAGATTCCTCCGTCGGACTTCCAGATGGTGAAGCGTGATTCATCACTGCAGAAAACACGTTTCCACTGGTCCAGAGTCCAATGGCTGCGAGCTTTACACCACTCCAGCCGATGCTTAGCATTGCCATGGTGATCTTAGGCTTGTGTGCGGCTGCTCGGCCATGGAAACCCATTTCATTGTGGTGACGTTGAACAGTAATTATGCTGACATTGCTTCCAGAGGCAGTTTGGAACTCGGTAGTGAGAGTTGCAACCTAGGACAGACACTTTTTATGCGCTACGCTATGGTCCCGTTCTGTGAGCTTGTGTGACCGATCAATTCGCGGCTGAGCCGCTGTCGCTTCTAGAAGTTTCCACTTCACAATAATAGCACTTACACTTGACCAGGGCAGCTCTAGCAGGGCAGAAATGTGCATCTCCCCTGCCTCACTTCCCCATCCCCCCCTCCCCACAAAAAACACACACAAACTACCGTCATCTGTTTTTATGGTTTACCAGTCTAGGCCAGCAAGCTGTAGGGAGGGGGTATGGTAGGTAACTGGCGGTCAGGGATGATTACAGTGCAGACATGCATGCAAAAGACACATAACACTTGTAAAAGTGCCCCCAGGGGGCTAGGACCATCTTCCCTCCAACAGGCCGATAACTTCTGCTCCAGCTCTCATCTGGTCTGAGGAGTCCCTGAGACAAGGCAGTGCTTTCACACAATTAGCCTGCAAAGCTAGCCTGCCAACCAGACCTGCCTGTCAGCTTTGATTAACAGAGGCCCCTTTTCAATGACTGCTTTTAAGGGCTGTCATTAGGGTTAACTTTGCACAAGGAAACTAAACGATATATGACTTTCGTATTTGCAGTAGTGGACAGCCAATCGGGATGCGCTTTCGAGGTTGTTCGCAGCATCACAGCCAAACTGAAGGAAGACAGACTGCTTTGTCTATAACCGGGTTTTCTTCCAACACTTTTATCTGAGTAAAGTACATGTCGAATAAAAAATGACCTGGTGGTAACAGAATATGTATCGGCAAACTTTACAAATGTAGACAAAACAAAATAGCTAGACGATGATGGGATATTTTAGTTTTGGTAAAATATATTGTGTGAGAAATGTGGTTAGATACGATTTTATGCCCAAATATTGTTATAATAACCATCATATCGAAGTAACCTTGGAGAAACGCGATGATATGGTGAGTGGTCCTGCTACTACGACTTGGGAATTCTTGCAGTTTATTAGGCTACAGATGAAATAACTCATGAACAGATTAAATCATTTATGAAAGTGCACAGTGATCTTGATGGTCCTTTCCAATACATATTGAGGGTCTGCTTCTGGTGGCATGATCATCGATGCTTGGCTGCCTTTTGACAAATAAAAATTATCTTGCTCCTTTGTTCATAAAAATCTCATCATGTAGTCTAGACCTACATGTATCTAATCTGATGACTAGAGCGCGCATGCTAATAACATAGTGGGCACGCTCACTATATATTTTATTTATTTTTTATTTCACCTTTATTTTTACCAGGTAGGCCAGTTGAGAACAAGTTCTCATTTACAACTGCGACCTGGCCAAGATAAAGCAAAGCAGTGCTACACAAACAACAACACAGAGTTACACATGGAATAAACAAACATACAGTCAATAACACAGTAGAAAAACTCTATATACATTGTGTGCAAATGGCGTGAGGAGTAAGGCAATAAATAGGCCATAGTAGCGAAGTAATTCAAATTTAGAAAATTAACACTGGAGTGATAGATGTGCAGATGATGATGTGCAAGTGGAAATACTGGTGTGCAAAAGTAAATAAAAGCAATATGGGGATGAGGTAGGTAGATTGGATGGGCTATTTACAGATGGGCTGGGTCAGCTGCAGTGATCGGTAAGCTGCTCAGATAGCTGATGCTTAAAGTTAGTGAGGGAGATATAAGTCTCCAACTTCAGCGATTTTTTTTTGCAATTCGTTCCAGTCATTGGCAGCAGAGAACTGGAAGGAAAGGTTGCAAAAGGAGGTGTTGCTTTGGGGATGACCAGTGAGATATACCTGCTGGAGTGCGTGCTACAAGTGGGTGTTGTCACGTTCCTGACCTGTTTTCTGTTGTTTTGTATGTGTGTGATGGTCAGGGCGTGAGTTTTGGGTGGGCAGTCTATGTTTGCTGTTTCTATGTTGGTTTTGGGTTGCCTGGTATGGCTCTTAATTAGAGGCAGGTGTTTTGCGTTTTCTTAATTGAGAGTCATATTAAGGTAGGTTGTTCTCACTGTTTGTTTTGTGGGATTGTCGCTGTGTCTGTGTTTGTTGCACCACACGGTACTGTCTCGTCTCGGTCGTTCCTGTTCATGTGTTCTTCGTTTCATGTAAGTTCGTAGTTTAGGTCTGTCTAGTTCTTTTGTTATTTTGTATATTTAGTCAAGTGTATTTCGTGTCTGTCTTCGTCTTACATTAAAGTATTATGTATTCATCACCCGCTGCGCCTTGGTCTACTCACTCACCGAAAGAGAGCCGTTACAGAATCACACCAAACCAGATCAACAGCGGGTTAACGGACAGCCACGACAGCAGCAGTGGGAGAAGGGAGGATTGGACATGGGAAGAGATCCTGGACGGTAAAGGACCCTGGGCAGAGCCAGTGGAGTGTCGCCGCCCCAAAGCGGACTGGAGGCAGCGGAGAGGCGACGTTATGAGGAGCAGCACGGAAGCAAGGCTGGAGGCCCGTGAGTAACACCCAAAAATTTCTTGGGGGGGGGGGGGGCTAAAGGGGAGTGTGCGAAGCCGGGTTGGATACCTGAGCCAACTCCCCGGCTTGCCGTGGAGTAAGAGGGCGTCGTACTGGTCAGACACCGTGTTATGCGGTAAAGCGCACGGTGTCCCAGTACGCGTCTTAGCCCAGTGCGGGCTATTCCACCTTGCCGCACTGGGAGGGCTAGGTTGGGCATCAAGCCGAGGTGCCATGAAGCCGGCCCAACGTATCTGGTCTCCAGTACGTCTCCTCGGGCCGGCGTACATGGCACCAGCCTTACAGGTGGTGTCCCGGTTCGCCTGCATAGCCCAGTGCGAGCTATTCCACCTCGCCGCACTGGCAGGGCTACGGGGACCATTCAACCTGGTAAGGTTGGGGAGGCTCGGTGCTCAAGAGCACGTGTCCTCCTTCACGGTCCGGTATATCCGGGCCACCTTCCCGCCCCAGCCTAGTACCACCAGTGCCGACACCACGCACCAGGCTTCCAGTGCATCTCCAGAGCCCTGTTCCTCCTCCACGCACTCTCCCTATGGTGCGTGTCTCCAGCCCAGTGCCTCCATTCCGGTACGCGCACCAGGCTGTCTCTCCGTCTCCTCCCTACAGAACTGCCCGTCTGCCCAGCGGCGCCTGAACTGCCCGTCTGCCAGCGGCACCTGAACTGCCCGTCTGCCCAGCGGCGCCTGAACTGCCCGTCTGCCCAGCGGCGCCTGAACTACCCGTCTGCCCAGCGGCGCCTGAACTGCCCGTCTGCCCAACGGCGCCTGAACTGCCCGTCTGTCATGAGCCTGCAAAGCTGCCCGTCTGTCATGAGCCTGCAAAGCTGCCCGTCTGCCATGAGCCTGCAAAGCCGCCCGTCTGCCAAGAGCCTACAGAGCCGTCCGCGCAGCAGGAGCCGCTAGAGCCTTCCGCCAGACGGATAGCCAGAGCCTTCGCAGACCGGATAGCCAAGCCTCGCAGACGATCAGCAGAGCTTCCGCCAGACCGGATCAGCCAGAGCCTTCCGCCAGACCGGATCAGCCAGAGCCTTCCGCCAGACCGGATCAGCCAGAGCCTTCCGCCAGACCGGATCAGCCAGAGCCTTCGCCAGACCGGATCAGCCAGAGCCTTCCGCCAGACCGGATCAGCCAGAGCCTTCCGCCAGACCGATCAGCCAGAGCCTTCCGCCAGACCGGATCAGCCAGAGCCTTCCGCCAGACCGGATCAGCCAGAGCCTTCCGCCAGACCGGAATCAGCCAGAGCCTTCCGCCAGACCGGATCAGCCAGAGCCTTCCGCAGACCGGATCAGCCAGAGCCTTCCGCCAGACCGGATCAGCCAGAGCCTTCCGCCAGACCGGATCAGCCAGAGCCTTCCGCCAGACCGGATCAGCCAGAGCCTTCCGCCAGACCGGATCAGCCAGAGCCTTCCGCCAGGACCGGATCAGCCAGAGCCTTCCGCCAGACCGGACCGCCGGAGTCCCTCAGCCCGGACCGCCGGAGTCCCTCAGCCCGGACCCGCCGGAGTCCCTCAGCCCGGACGCCGGGAGTCCCTCAGCCCGGACCCGCCGGAGTCCCTCAGCCCGGACCCGCCGGAGTCCCTCAGCCGGACCGCCGGAGTCCCTCAGCCCGGACCCGCCGGAGTCCCTCAGCCCGGACCCGCCGGAGTCCCTCAGCCCGGAACCGCCGGAGTCCCTCAGCCCGGACCCGCCAGAGTCCCTCAGCCCGGACCCGCCAGAGTCCCTCAGCCCGGACCCGCCAGAGTCCCTCAGCCCGGACCCGCCAGAGTCCCTCAGCCCGGACCCGCCAGAGTCCCTCAGCCCGGAGCTGCTGCCCTTATCCCGGAGCTGCTGCCCCTTCATCTAGGTGGGTTTAGTTGGAGGGTGGTCATTGGGAGGGGGATACAGAAGCGGGGAGTGACTATGGTGGTGTGGGGACAGCGTCCGGAGCCTGAGCCACCACCGTGGTCAGATGCCCACCCAGACCCTCCCCTGGACTTTGTGCTGGTGCGCCCGGCGTTCGCACCTTGAGGGGGGATTCTGTCACGTTCCTGACCTGTTTTCTGTTGTTTTGTATGTGTGTGATGGTCAGGGCGTGAGTTTTGGGTGGGCAGTCTATGTTTGCTGTTTCTATGTTGGTTTTGGGTTGCCTGGTATGGCTCTTAATTAGAGGCAGGTGTTTTGCGTTTTCCTCTAATTGAGAGTCATATTAAGGTAGGTTGTTCTCACTGTTTGTTTGTGGGTGATTGTCGCTGTGTCTGTGTTTGTTGCACCACACGGTACTGTCTCGTCTCGGTCGTTCCTGTTCATGTGTTCTTCGTTTCATGTAAGTTCGTAGTTTAGGTCTGTCTAGTTCGTTTTGTTATTTTGTATATTTAGTCAAGTGTATTTCGTGTCTGTCTTCGTCTTACATTAAAGTATTATGTATTCATCACCCGCTGCGCCTTGGTCTACTCACTCACCGGAAGAGAGCCGTTACAGGTGTTATGGTGACCAGTGAACTGAGATAGGGTAAATATAGGGTATATACTGTATATATAACGCAACATTGTTTTGTAATTAAACCATCAGTATAGTAAAATATGTAATGGATTAACTTGTATTTTTTTATTCAGTATATGAGAATTTAACCACTGTCACACCCTGATCTGTTTCAACATTCTTGGTGATTGTCTCCACCCGCCTCCAGGCGTCGCCCATCTTCCCCATTATGCCCTGTGTATGTTAACCTGTGGTCTCTGTTTGTCGGTTACCAGTTCGTTTTGTTTCATCAAGCCTACCAGCGTTTTTCCCTCTGTTTTCTAGTTCTCGGTTTTGACCTTTTCTGCCTGCCCTGACCCTGAGCCTGCTTGCCGTCCCGTACCTTTGCCCCAAAAATCTGGATAACAGACCTCTGCCTACCCTGACCCTGATCATGCCTGCCGTCCTGTACCTTTGCCCCACCTATCTGGATTACTGACTCCTTAGCTGCAGGATTTATCCGGCCCTCTTCATCTCCCACCGGCGCAGGATTCTTCTTCGTGGAGAAAAAGGACAAGACCCTGCGCCCGTGCATTGACTACCGGGGACTCAATGACATTACTGTTAAGAACCGTTACCCGCTACCACTCATTTCCTCGGCCTTCGAGCTGCTCCAGGGGGCCACTGTGTTTTCCAAGCTGGATCTACTGAACGCCTACCAGCTGGTGCGGATACAAGAGGGGGACGAGTGGAAGACCGCCTTCAACATGGCCAGCGGCCACTATGAGTATCTGGTCATGTCTTTTGGCCTCACCAACACCCTGCTGTGTTCCAGGCTCTGGTAAATGATGTTCTCCATGACATGTTGAACCGGTTCGTCTTTGTCTACATTGATGACATCCTCATCTTTGGCCGCTCCCCCCAAGAACACGTGTTCCATGTCCGGCACGTTCTTCAACGCCTTCTGGAGAATCAGCTGTTTGTGAAGGAGGAGAAGTGCGAGTTCCATCGCTCCACCATCCCCTTTCTGGGTTACAGCTTCCCCCCTGTCTGCACTCACCTCTACCAAGGTTCCGTTCATGTGGTCCTCTGCTGCTGACCAGTCATTCGGAGACCTCAAACACAGCTTCACCACTGCTCTCGTCTTGGCTCATCCTGACCCTTCCCGTCAGTTTGTGGTGGAGGCCGATGCTTTGTATGTTGGAGTGGGGGCTGTCCTGTCACAACATTCTGCCCTGGACCTTAAGCTGCATCGCTACGCCTTGTTCTCCCGCCGCCTCAATGCCAACGGAGAGGAACTACGATATGGGGAATTGAGAGCTTCTCGCTGTGAAGATTTGCATTGGAGGAATGGAGGCACTGGCTGAAGGGGTGGAACTTCCGTTCACTGTGTGGACCAACCACAAAAACCTGTAATATCCCCGCACCGCCAAGCACCTCAACTCCAGGCTAGCGAGATGGTCCCTGCTGTTTACCTGGTTCAACTTTTCCCTCTCTTACCGGCCGGGGTCCAAGAACATCAAGCCGGATGCCCTGTCTTGCCACTATAGCCCCACGGTTACCACCCTGGAGCCCGAGACCATCCTTCCTACCTCGTGCCTGGTGACGGCACTCTGCTGGGGTATAGGGAAACAGGTCTGGGAGGCGCAGCACCCACTTCATTCCTCTCCCCAAACTACCCCGCCAAGGAGATGGCCCAGCTCATGGTGCAGCACGTCTTTCGGATCCATGGACTGCCCGTGGACATGGGGTCCTCAGTTCTCGTCCCGGTTCTGGAAGGCGTTCTGCACCCTCATTGGGTCGTCGGCCAGCCTGTCCTCTGGGTTCCACCCCCAGTCCAATGGCGAGTCGGAGCTAGCCAACAAGGACCACGAGACTACTCTGCGCTGCCTGGTCTCCGCCAACCCCACTACCTGGAGCTAGCAGCTTGTGTAGGACTCAGGTAGGACTCCAAGTGGTGCCCCTAGAGGGGGGGATACTGTCATTCCCTGATCTGTTTCACCTGTCTTTGTGATTGTCTCCACCCCCTTCCAGGTGTTGCCCATCTTCCCCATTATCCACTGTGTATTTATACCTGTATTCTCTGTTTGTCTGTTGCCAGTTTGTTTGGTTTCGTCAAGCCTACCAGCGTTTTCCCCTCTGTTCCTGTCTCTTGATTGTTCCTGTTTTCTAGTTTTCCCGGTTTTGACCTTTTCTGCCTGCCCTGACACTGAGCCTGCCTGCCGTCCTGTACCTTTGCCCCACCTATCTGGATTACTGACCCCTGCCTGCCCTTGACCTGTCTTTTGCCTGCCCCTGTTGGATTAATAAACTGTTGTTAATTCGACGTTGTCTGCATCTGGGTCTTACCTTGAAACATGATAACCACAAAAGTTATTTTATGTGCCATGTTATCACGCGCAGCCTTTTAGCCTTTTTAACAAGTATATTTGATGGAAACACATCTTTGGTGGGAAAATGTGCATATTGTTTTTATGGAGATTTTCAAATATACTCATGAAAATCTGTCGCCAATCGGATGGAAATGTAGCTAGTGATTTACGACTGTCAATGCAGTGCGTTGATTTTGAGAGAGATTCTTCAAAACCAGTTGATTTAATTTGATTTATTGTTTCTTGACAAGGGAAATACCACTGTACAATTTGGAAGAGAAAGTTAACATTTGTGAAATGCTCACCCCATAAAAAAATGTCACTGTTTTTATAACAGAAACATTTGATTTGTTAGTTAATTATAATACAGATCAAAGTCTTTTTATTTTTTTTTATTTTTTTCGTATCTCATAAACTGCTTAAATAAAGTGTATGTCAGTAAGAAATTCACTATGGCGTGTATGTCATCTATGTCTGACTTAAGCAGGTCTCACACAACACATGAAGTGTCAAAGGTTTAGAGTCAAATCAGCTTGTTTGAGATGTCATGCAAGGGGAAATCAGCATTCCAATGCCAGACAGATGTAACCTTGCATGTTCAGACATCGGTCAGCACACTAGAATTGACTAGGCAAATACATTGCAAAAGTAGGCAACATCATTCACATACTTTTTACAGCGAAGGAACACACACATTCCTACCTTGTATCCACTATAATGATAATGGAGTGAAATGTCCGTTTTATTTAATGAATGATCATATACCAAATTCAAGTCTAATAACATATCTAAGCACATAACAGGTGTGGTGGTCCCATTTTCCCCCATGTAAACATGTTGTCATGCAAAATTTGGTGAAACATCATTACATTCATGTTCTATTAAATCACCTTTATTATTTTTAAGTTGACAGTCATTGGTTCAAAAACAAGAACTTTGAACTCTTTTTGATAAACATGTTCCTAAACCTGGCCACTCATTTTTTCATAATGAATTATTTTATGGAGAGGTGGGATATTACCCCTGAGAAATATATTATTTATCCCAAACAAAAAAAAGTACAGTGCACATCAGCAACTATTTTAGGAAATGTTAAATCAACGACAGGCTATATGAGAAGGACTGCATGTGAAACCCATTAGGGATTTAAGAATGAACAGGCTCCCCTGACAACGATTTCGCAATGTAATCTCTTTTTAACAGTTTTGGTCACACACCTCCCCAGAGGTCCATCCACCCTCTTTATCTGGCATTAGCCAATGAACGGGATTATCAGACAGGAGGTAACTAAGTGTGGTCCGGCCTCTCCACTGTGTGGACGCACGGGGAAAGGGCAATTCACTTACTGTCAGATCACTCACTGGCTCTGTCGGGTCACAGTTACCAGACCAAATCAGAGCTGTAAATTAGCCTAAACTACAGTTGTAGTTAGATAACCATAATGCCCCAAATATAAACGCTGGCATCTTATTTGCGTTGTCCTTTGTGATCTTAATGAAATACTGCAATAGTTATTAGTGAATTTACTAACTTCTTATATTTCTGTACAGAACATGAGATTATTTCGTTTAATTATCACCAATTCCCCGGACCGCATGGTTGGCAGGAATAAACTGTTGCGCAAATGTTGATGTTTTTGCATCATTTGTAGCCCAGTTGCTTCGATAGGGCTGTATATAAATGTTGTCCAGTGGGCGACCTTCTCCCTCTACAGTTGTGAGTGTGGTGTCCAACCTGTTAGCTAGCACAAGGAAGTTTTTTATTGGGACCGTTGAATCTGCACAGCTGCTCCTATAAGGCGTTCAGGCTTTGTTCCTTTGCGCACGGCCTTGGGTAGCATCGCTCTCCGCCGAACATCACTTTGGACACCCTTATATTCCAAAGGAATTCGTTAATCATCTACGGAATATCTTGGATCAAGGTATGGACAAAAATATAATGGCTCTGGTTGATAATTTGAATATTTAATTGAAACATACACTGAGTGTACAAAACATTAGGAACACCTTCCTAATATTGAGTTGCACCCCTTTTGCCCTCAAAACAGCCTCAATTTGTCGGGACATGGACTCTACAAGGTGTCGAACGCGTTCCACAGGGACGCTGGCTCATGTTGACGCCTATGCTTCCCACAGTTGTGTCAAAACTGTTGAGCGTGAAAAACCCAGCAGCGTTACAGTTCTTGACACAGTAAAACTGGTGCGCCTGGCACCTACTAAAATACCCGGTTGAATTGCACACATACACAATCCATATCTCATTTGTCTCAAGGCGAACAAATCATTCTTTAACCTGATTCCTCTCCTTCATCTACACTGATTGAAGTGGATTTAACAGGTGACATCAATAAGGGATCACAACTTTAGAACGATTCACCTAGTCAGTCCATGTCATGGACAGAGCAGGTGTTCCTAATGTTTTGTAAACTCGGTACACCATTATTTTGTATTTATTAAATTTACCGATGAGCACGTCTGAGGTCTAAACCGTTCCATTGAGAACGGTCCGACCAGTGCAAGTGATGTAGCAACAATCTTATCCGATGAGGATGTTCTTGTTGGACAGAGGGTCTAATTATGTTTTTTTTCTCTCCCTCCCTAAAGTGTCCACTCCATTTTCGGATGAGCAGTGCGCTCCTCCTCTCAAACACTGACAAATTAACACAGCAGCAGTGATTGGAGAGGAACAGCGCGCCCGGGAAATAAGTGCTAAGCGCCCGGACTTGCGGATAACATATTCTTGGGCACTTTTTTACGCATGGTAGTAACTGGAATTGTAAAGATATTAACTGATTCTTTTTCTCTTTCATGGAGTTAAAACCTTGTTTATTAAGGTAATGTTTTTTATTGTTATTATTATCATTTATATTAGTTAATTACGCATTTTATTAGGGTTTGTTGAAATTGTTGAAATCCTCAAGAAGTTTCATTTTAATTAAAACATCCAGGTACTATGCTTTAGAATGTGTTATAAACATTAATGAGCCTTTATGATGACCTTTCCAAGGCTTATCATATTGTGTTTCTCTATTTGCCTATATCTTGTCTTGGAACAGGGATACAATAATAATCTAGAGCGACAAGTTACATTTTCAGATGTTTTATTTGAGCATCGTTTGCAGATGATAGCCTCATTGGACAACACAGTTACGTACGTGCAGCTTTTGTAGGCAACGTTGCCTTGTCCGTGTAGCCTAACTCAAAGTTTGTCCACATTTGAAGAATAAATGTTGTATTATTCTGTAGACTGTGTAGCCTGATACCGTTCCACTCAGTTACGCGCCACCTTTCTGAAAGATTATATTCTAATGATAGTGGTCATATCAAGTCCTTAAATGTAAGCAACATTGACATAGGGTAGCCCACAGCTGTTTTCATATATAGCGTAGTGGGAAAGATTGACAATTAAAATAACCTCTGTTTCACAGTTCAAACTCGTAGCAAGGCGCATTTTATAGTGACATCCAGTACTAGCTGCTTAATAATGGCAACCCCTCTCTTATCCTCATATGCGCATACAAACACCTGTAACCAATTACACACCCGTCGGGTGACGCTAACGCAGTATTCTTATATTATTCACCCAGCATGACTGCATTTCATTTCCCAAAACACCGAGAAACCTATTGAGGATTTCAACAATTGTATAAACTACATGCTTGCCCACGCGGAGAACGAATAACACACACTATGTAAGCCTATTTGTGAATTCATGCAGTGTAAACGGTTATCGAAAAAATTGTTTAATTTGTAAAAGAAGGCTATCCCAAATTATGGCGCGCTATACACTGGTTAATGAGACAGTAGGCATAATCTCGTCCACCTAGCCGGCTCTCTCTAGCAATTTTGCCTTGGAATAAGGCTAATGATATAGAGAAATCGATGACAGAACGCGATGCCGTGCTACAGACAGACAGATTACATATTAATACATAGACTACAGCTCACTGACTACCCCATCCCCTCTAAAAAATAAAATAAAAAGACAAGTCGCCTATTTCTTTCGATGACACTTCTTTTTAGGGTTGAGTGTATTGATTCACCTCTAGACTCGTATCACTAAATAACATGTCACATAGAGTTAACCCGCCCTGAACTCTCCCACAATCCACTCAAAGAGTGATATCAGAATAATGTGTTTCTTTAACCTTTTAAATTGTGTTTACATAGCAGGGGTGCAAATGAGGCCACTCACAGGCACTCTTCAGCCTCCCCATTTTTCCCACACGTTTGTGACTTGACTCCACAGGAGGCTAACTCCATGGGGTTCTCAAATCTCACCACCCACGCATTCAGAGGAAGTGACCAGACTGACAAATTACCCTTAGAGCACCTTTGGGGCACGATACTAGCAGTAGAGAGACCCTGGACGCTCGTTCTGGGCTGTAGAATGACACTGCATCCAATTTCCCCCTATCAGGATTCCCTTATCATCCAGTTAGCTTCGCCACTCACTTCTGAATGTGCTGACATGGCAATCTTATGGAATCATCACTGTAATGAATGTGTATTTTGCCCACTTGGGTCTTGCTAGACCTTATAACTATAATTTAATGCATTGTGTTTTCATCCCACCTTCAGGCTCAAGATGATACTGAATGTAAAACATATCCTGTGGTTATACTGCCTGTGTCAAACTGTATCTGGGCTTGGTAAGTGTAGTCTACTAATAATACTACTAATACTACTACTACTACTACTCTCTCTCTCCCTCTCTCTCTGGGTGTTTTGCAAGTGGTCAGACACAACTTTTTGACCCCCAGTCAATTGCAAACTATTGTGTTGTACTGGTTTCCACTCTGTAATCATTGCTGTTACAACTCCATGTCTCACAGCAGTAAGGTTTCACCCCGGTCTTCAAGTAACGCAGACTGCACCAAGTCCGTGACCGTGAGCCCTCAGCCCTGCTAGCCTAGCAGGGTAAGGTCAGCCCTGTGCTAGGCAACAGTTGGCAGCTAGAGCCTCAGGTCCTTGGCCCTATCTCTGGGTACAGACAGGACACCTTTCAAGCCCAGGTCCCAGTCTAGATTCAGCTAAAACAGCTGGATTCACATCTCAGCCCTAATAAGTCCCTCTGTTTAGAGCCCTGGCTCATGCCTTAGGGGCTGTTCCACACCACTTCCAAAACATTCAGAACATTGTTGCTCGGAGCGTTCGTCGATTCCCTCCAATGGGATAATCCTGTTCCGGTGGCCTAGGGTGATTCAGCCTGTTGCTCTGACATTGTGTCTGGCGTTGTGAGGGTGTGCACTGTGTGTAGTGTGGCTCTAACTGGCACATAGACCGAGACTGGGAGTCACTTTGTGTGGATAACTTTATACAAAGGAATAGTTAAAGATAGGGAATTGTGAATAACCTTGCTCCAGAGGACTGTTTGCCTGTCTGACCTGCTACCTGAAAGTGTTTTCCCAACTCCAGTACTCGAGTACCCCAAAAAGCACACCTTTTTGTTGCCCCAGACAAACTCACCTAATTCAACTCATTGAGGGCTTAATGATTAGTTGACAAGTTGAATCAGGTGTGCTTGTCCGGGGCAACACAACAAATGTGTGCTGTTGGGGGTAATTGAAGACTGGAGTTGGGAAACACTGGTCTAGAATGATCAGATGCGGTGCTAATTTCACAGGCATTATCTGAACCCGGGTCTCACACAGGAGAATCCAACTTCTTGACCGTTAGACTTTGGGCAGAGGGCCAACAGTAATTTTGAAGTCACAGGCATGGCTACCCATCATGAGACTACGAGCAACCATGTACCTGACTCACGTCCTCTACATTTACCCTACATTCTCCATTGAAAGTGCTTCTTAGTTTGACTAGGCATAATCTGTGTTTGGGAAACCAGACGATCTTTGTTGGTCTTTGGTTCAGGACAAGTTGTATAGTTGTGGAACAACTTTTAAGGATGCAGACATGCCTTTCCTGTTCAACCTCTATTTTGTGGGTGGGGAACACTATTTTATGTATACCCTTTTTCTATACAGCACATTCTGTATATACAGTATTTCACTGGAAGGCTCCCCACCCATAATTTTGAGGATGATGATTGACTTCCCAAGGGCCAGTTTGGTACTATGATCCATGTTTTTCTATATAGTCTTGGAGTAAATGTAACACCCTCTGTGTATGTTATTGAATGAGAAGTTTATAGCAAAATAGCAATTCCTTTGAGAGTAACACTTTACATTAAGTTGTCCCTATTAATATTTAACTACACAGTAATAACTGTAGTAACAACATAGTAGTTACATCGGTGTTTCTATGTAATTACATGTAATACGGTTGTGCCTCTATCAGTTATTACACAATTGGAACAGGGAATATGTAATTACACATCCAAATGTTATTCCACATGTGTAATTACTGATAGCGCTACAACTTTATTACCATGTAATTACATAGAATCTTGTTCCACTCTTTTGACTCATCACATACTGTACTTTGCTGCTACTGTTCATTATCTATGCTGTCACCTAGTCACTAGTCAAGATTGTTACATTGTAAGCACAATGTGATTGAAATAGTTCTACATATTTTTCTCCTGTCTCCAAATTTCTCCTGGTCAGCCTATTATCTGCAAAGGTTGTTACATTGTGACGACATAGTCATCGTAAAGGTGAAACCACTGGGTTTCACTTTACATTAAGTTGCTTGCTCCTGGGTAGGTACATGTACGTGATAGACGCAAGTACACTGCTCAAAAAAATAAAGGGAACACTTAAACAACACAATGTAACTCCAAGTCAATCACACTTCTGTGAAATCAAACTGTCCACTTCCGGAAGCAACACTGATTGACAATAAATTTCACATGCTGTTGTGCAAATGAATAGACAACAGGTGGAAATTATAGGCAATTAGCAAGACACCCCAATAAAGGAGTGGTTCTGCAGGTGTGACCACAGACCACTTCTCGTTCCTATGCTTCCTGGCTGATGTTTTGGTCACTTTTGAATGCTGGCGGTGCTTTCACTCTAGTGGTAGCATGAGACGGAGTCTACAACCCACACAAGTGGCTCAGGTAGTGCAGCTCATCCAGGATGGCACATCAATGCGAGCTGTGGTAAGAAGGTTTGCTGTGTCTGTCGAGTAGTGTCAGAGCATGGAGGCGCTACAGGAGACAGGCCAGTACATCAGGAGAACGTGGAGGAGGCGTAGGAGGGCAACAACCCAGCAGCAGGACCGCTACTCGCCTTTGTGTAAGGAGGAGCACTGCCAGAGCCCTGCAAATTACCTCCAGCAGGCACAAAATGTGCATGTGTCTGCTCAAACGGTCAGAAACAGACTCCATGAGGGTGGTATGAGGGCCGACGTCCACAGGTGGGGGTTGTGCTTACAGCCCAACACCGTGCAGGACGTTTGGCATTTGCCAGAGAACACCAAGATTGGCAAATTCGCCACTGGCGCCCTGCGCTCTTCACAGATGAAAGCAGGTTCACCCTGGCACAATGTGACAGAGTCTGGAGACGCCGTGGAGAACGTTCTGCTGCCTGCAACATCCTCCAGCATGACCYGTTTGGCGGTGGGTCAGTCATGGTGTGGGGTGGCATTTCTTTGAGGGGCCGCACAGCCTTCCATGTGCTCGCCAGAGGTAGCCTGACTGCCATTAGGTACCGAGATGAGATCCTCAGACCCCTTGTGAGACCATATGCTGGTGCGGTTGGCCCTGGGTTCCTCCTAATGCAAGACAATGCTAGACCTCATGTGGCTGGAGTGTGTCAGCAGTTCCTGCAAGAGGAAGGCATTGATGCTGTGGACTGGCCCGCCCGTTCCCCAGACCTGAATCCAATTGAGCACATCTGGGACATCATGTCTCGCTCCATCCACCAACGCCACGTTGCACCACAGACTGTCCAGGAGTTGGCGGATGCTTTAGTCCAGGTCTGGGAGGAGATCCCTCAGGAGACCATCCGCCACCTCATCAGGAGCATGCCCAGGCGTTGTAGGGAGGTCATACAGGCACGTGGAGGCCACACACACTACTGAGCCTCATTTTGACTTGTTTTAAGGACATTACATCAAAGTTGGATCAGCCTATAGTGTGGTTTTCCACGTTAATTTTGAGTGTGACTCCAAATCCAGACCTCCATGGGTTGATACATTTGATTTCCATTGATAATTTTTGTGTGATTTTGTTGTCAGCACATTCAACTATGTAAAGAAAAAAGTATTTAATAAGAATATTTCATTCATTCAGATCTAGGATGTGTTATTTTAGTGTTCCCTTTATTTTTTTGAGCAGTGTATGTAACTACAATGTTCTTACATTACACTTGATTCGGTATAGCCTTTGAGCCAGGTCATAACATAGAAATAAAGAAATAGAAAATGACCGGTAGTTAATGACAGGGTATGCCTGGTATGCCTTGTTGCAATTCTTGTTGCCAGGTCTTAGCCTATTTATCAAACCTGCTATTAAGTTTCAAGTTTTAATGTCATGCACACAAGTACAGTGAAATGCCATTCTTGCACGCTCTAAACCCAACAATGCAATAATCAAAATCAATGTAGTACTACAAATATCATAAGGTAGAGCAAAAACACATGACTAGGGCTGTTGCGGTGACCGTATTACTGTCACACAGGCGGTCACGAGTCATGAAGGCAGTCAAATTGCATGTGACCCTTCATTCATGGTAATTCGGCTTCTCCAAGATCTGATGCTGCTGATGGTCTTTAGTAGCCTACCAAACTTGCTAACTGCCTGGATATTCAGCACTCTATGTATCCTCTAATCACCCTGGCTTCAAAGAAAATGTGTTCGAATATCGAATCAAACACTTCATAAGAGCCCATGAGCTCATGTTGAGCAACATTTCTATTGGCTATGCAATTGCACCAGAAAACATAGTGATGGCCTGTACTAAAAAGAGGAGGATCCCATCAGCTTTCTATAGGCTAGGCCTACTATATTTATTTCTCAACTTTCCTAATATTTAGCACATAGTTTATCTTTACAACAGGAGTATAGCCTACCTGTCGCGCCCTGACCATGGAGAGCTTTTTATTCTCTATGTTGGTTAGGTCGGGGTGTGACTAGGGTGGGTCATCTAGGTGATTATATTTCTATGTTGGCCTGGTACGGTTCCCAATCAGAGGCAGCTGTTTATTGCTGTCTCTGATTGGGGATCATATTTAGGCAGCCATTTCCCCTTTGTAGTTTGTGGGATCTTGACTTTGTATAGTTGCCTGTGAGAACTATTGTAGCTTCACGTTTCGTTTTGTGATTTAATGTTTTTTCTTTGAGTTTCTCTTCAAAATAAAGAGAATGGAAACATACCACGCTGCATCTTGGTCCAATCCTTATAACGATCGTGACACTACCTGACTGGTATGAAAATGAACCACTGGAAAAGCGTCCTCCATTCGCTATTTTAGTACTTAGATGATATGTATTTCTTCCTGTTGTCCCTGTTTCAAGATAGGTGCATGATAATGGTCCATTCCAAGTCAAAACACATTTCACACATACAGTACCAGTCAAAAGTTTGGAAGTGCCTCCACAATCACCCCGACCTCAACCCAATTGAGATGGTTTGGGATGAGTTGGACCGCAGAGTGAAGGAAATGCAGCCAACAAGTGCTCAGCATATGTGGGAACTCCTTCAAGACTGTTGGAAAAGCATTCCAGGTGACTACCTCATGAGGCTGGTTGAGAGACTCACAAGTATGCAAAGCTGTCATCAAGGCAAAGGGTGGCTACTTTGAAGAATCTAAAATCTAAAATGTATTTTGATTTGTTGAACACTTTTTTGGTTACTACATGATTCCATATGTGTTATTTCATAGTTTTGATGTCTTCACTATTATTCTACAATGTATAAAATAGTAAAAATAAAGAAAAACCCTTGAATGAGTAGTTGTGTCCAAACTTTTGACTGGTACTGTATATTATTTAGTATATGTAAAGACAAGATTAAATGAAGAATAGTCTGATGGGTGACAATATTAGCCTATCACTTATATATTATCACTTGTGAATGAAGCCCAACATAAGAAACTGAAGTCACAAAAGGGACTTTTTCAAATCATAGCAACACGTGTTGCTACCATGCTGTGTTATCATGTGCAGCTGCCATGCTATGTTGTCATCTTAGGTCTCTCTTTATGTAGTGTTGTGTTGTGAGTGTGTGAGTTTCAAGTTTGGGGAAGATCATTTTCACCATAAAAATGCATTGTTATAATAAAAGCATTACATGCATAACTGCATCTGCGGTCACTTTTGATAATGGTGTTTTCACGCTAATTGAACATTCGTGTTTATAGCCTACTGCCATGTGCGCATTGCTGCGCTTATAATGTGAAGACATATCCTGATAGTTTATGAACATTTTAAGCTAAATGTTCTGATCTGTTGCTTCAGCCACATTGCGTAAAAAAGGTATTTTGATGCTAGTGATTGTATTAATTTGGGATCTATTGCATCCCACAAATGTCCCAGACTATGTAAGGAATATGTATTTCTTGCACAGAATAGAATAGGTCAACTTTTGTACTATCGGGGATAGTAGATTGACATACGGTAGTGATTTTGCTGTTCATTAGGCCTACTCATCTTGTTGGCTGACAAAAAGTAAATGTGGACAGTTCTTCCAATATCTTCAATATGCACCCCGGAATTAGATAAGGATGTGTGCAGTTGCGTCCCCTATGTGTCTGTCTTCACTTGTAGCCTGTGAGAAAGACCTGATCACGTGACTGGAGAGCCATGTGAGTGGGAGGTGCTTAGGAGCGTGCAGCACTCAGGGAGAAGGGCACAACGCAGCACTACGGGCCAAGTGCACAACGGCCACTGGCTTCAAAAGGCAAGGATTTTTGTGCTGTACGGCCACAAAGGGGATGCCGCCGTGAAATTCGAGGCACTATCAAGTTCTTGTCAAATTGTGAATGAAAGATTGATGAAGTGTTTACAGCCTGCGCAAAAAAACTAAGCAGAGCTCACGCCTTTCAAGTAACTTTTTTCAAATCATCATTAGAGTCGCATCATGCAACCTTACAATATATAACAAATCTAAACATACAGCCCAACGTTTGTAGAACAACTAAAGTTACATGAATAACTTAAGTGAAATTAAGTGTATAGGAGTACATTTTTATGTGTTAACCACTCAACACAGAATAACCACATGTGCCCACTCTCTTAAATCATTTAGAGAAAATATTTATACTTCATTCAGCTTTGTTCAATTGTATTCTTCATACTATAAAATAATATAAAATAATGCCACGGAATTCTAAGCAAWTCTTGTCTGCTAAATGAACTAGTGTAGCCCACAGCCATTTGGACTAGCCAGATCAGGACCTAACATAAGGACAACTAAAAATATGCTATTAGGTTCTTCTGAAGTAGACTACATTTTCTTCATATCATGCTTCTTTAGACCTGCCTAAAATAAATAATGGATATATTGTGAAGGTGTAGGCTATATTACAGGGATTTATTAGACTTTTTAAAATGTAGATGTTCCAAAGGTCTGCATCAGTGTGGATGCCAGGAGATGCTAATTGTGTTTATGTTAATTAACGGTCAATTACCATGAGACTGACAGTTATTTGCTTGACAATCATTTTGTGACCGCCACAGCCCTACACAAGACAAATAAAAATAAGAAATAAGAAGAACACGTGAGAGTAAGACGATATATACAGGGTCGGTTCCAATACCATATGTGCAGGAATACTGGAGTGATAGAGGGAGATATCTACAGTATCAGGGTAAGGTGACTAGGCATCAGAATGTATCATAAATAGGGTAGATACAGAGTTAATGAAGATTGTATGTGTGTGTGTGTGTGTGTGTGTGTGTGTGTAGAATCAGTATAAATGTGTGTGCATGTTTGTTGGAGGAATTTTGATTCCTATATATTCAACATTAAAACATTCAGTCTGCACCCAGAGTGTGTAAGGTTCTGGGGAAGTGAAACAGACGAAGACCAGTTTAAAAATAGTCAGTTCCGTTTATTCTGAGAGCTCTGAAACTTATTACAACATACATTGACTTATATATCACACATTACGTCATCACGTCTTACACGTCTTGTCCCTCCTCTCTGACAAATGACAAACTGCCAACACATACATATGTCTTATGTTTCACAATCTGCTGCAAGTCCAATGGTTTCTCCCCCTCCCTGGGTGGGGAGACTTTCATCCTGCTACCAGTTTCACAATGGTCACAAGTTGTCTGTCTAAATGTGTCTGTTTAACACTTATTCTTTTAAGTGTAGAAACATGAATTTATCAGACTGGTTAGAATTCTGTTTGTTACAATTCTGCATTAAATATAACAGATCTGCATTAAATGTATACCATATTTAGTCATTATTCATAAAATTCCCATAACAATGTTATGTGTGTGTTGGAGTGTCAGTGTGCGTGAGCGCGTAGAGGCCTATTAGTGTGCATAGAGACAGTGCAAACATTTAAATAAATACAAGGGTCAAACTGTGAAGCCATTTTGTAAGCTATTTAGCAGTCTTATGGCTTGGGGATAGATCCCTTCAGGAGCCTGTTTACATGTGGATTCAATGGTAATACAAGCAAGTGGATTTGTAATTACACATTCCTTGTTCCAATTGCGTAATAACTGATAGCACTACAACCTTGTTACCTTGTAATTACATTGTCGTTACTACAGTTATTACTGTGTAGTTACATAGTAATAGGGGCAACTTAATGTAAAGCGTTACCCACTTGACTAATTAAACATCTTTAAAGACTGATTTGAACTTTGAATAGAATGTTTTACTTTTTATTAAGATCTTGCCACAGACTACATAAACACATAGAATAAAAACATCGGTAGTGTGGTCAAAGTGGACAACCTTGAATCAATATATTGTGTGTTGTTGTTGTCCAGTATCACCCATGCTGATACTGTGCCACAGCTAACATTGTTATTCTCTGATTCCATTGATTGTGAAAAAACATGCACTTGCTCAGTAACCTATCTATTTTGACTGCCTTACCTAGACTTTTTGTACTTTGTTTCCCAGTCTCCAACACATTAACCATGACGAGGCCCGTGAGTGGCTCCCTCTCGGGGAAGGTAGTTTTGCCGTGCCACTTCTCCACCATACCCACTACCATGCCTGCCACCAACGCCAATGGCACCACCCCCAGCACCGACTACCTGCGCATCAAATGGACCAAAATGGATGGAGAAAAGGAATCCACAGTGCTGGTGGCCCAAAATGGCAAGATTAAAATAGGCTCCACCTACAGGAACCGTGTGTCGGTGCCCAGCCACCCAGAGGATGTGGGGGATTCTTCTCTGACCATGGTGAAGCTCCGAGCCAGCGATGCCGGCACCTACCGCTGTGAGGTCATGTACGGCATCGAGGACACGCAGGACACGGTCAACCTCAATGTCAACGGTTGGTGTCATCTGGTTTTTTTTCTGCCTCTTTTCACCGCTGTTATTTACACCTCTCTAAAATGTATAAGAGGTCGAGTGAAGGTTAACTTTATAATAGTATGCCCAGTTCAGTCTTGTGTGCTATGGAATTTTTCTTGTTGTTGGTATGACGCTTATATTTGGCATAACGGTTTTGCTGATGCTTACTTAATCCACCCTCAAAACATTTACAATTATAAGTATAGTCAGTTTCTCTGCTCATCCCCTTATGCTGGAGCAAAAATCTTCTAGGCACATTGACACCCTGGTAAGTTCATGTTGGAAAAAATATTAATACTTCTGAAGTTAATGAGCCAAGCTTTGAATGTAGTGGGCGGTGGCGGATACGTTTTAGTGACAAATCAAAAGCACTTTCCCTCAGTGTGCCAATCAGTAAAGATGATATGAAGGAGAACGTGTTGACTGTAGACTAGGGGTTTCCTGCATTTTGTGCTATAGGCACACATTCTCACTAGAGATGTATCTCCTCTAAGGCAGTTTCTGATTGTAAACAGTAGGTAGTGGATAGGCTCGTTGAGTCTTCTCATCAGGAAAACTGCATGATCAGAGTAAAGACAAACACGTTACGGTCAGTCATCGAAAAGGTGTTACCATAAAAGCTGAATCTTGCTTTTTTTAGTCTATGTTTCAAGTTGGATAGAACAGTTCCAAAGCTATGCCATCTGCACCGTAGCCTCATATTACCAGACTGATTACCGCTGATTACCGCTGCACTATCATTTAACTGTGTAGCGAACTGTTGTGTAAATCTTAACTTAATAAGCCTCTATTCCCCCATCTTTATTTCGGGAGTTACTTCATCTGGGAGACATAGCTCAAATTTGGGATATGTTGAAAACAGGCATGGGTTGATATGGGATAGCTTTGGCTTTCACAGAGACCCAACCGCTCATCTCGCCAACTGTCTTCAATTATAATCAAGGCATCAGTCAGTCTACTTTCACAAAAATGGGAAGTCAGGGCCATGGCATCGTCTTTAAATCATCCAGAGTTATCTTGTGGTCATTGCAGAGGATTCTAGTAATCTTCCACCAAATTGTAATATACTGTATCATCACAAGAAATGTAGACCTTGATTTATTTCACGTGTGCTATTTAGCCTTGTTCACACTGCAGGCCTTAATGCTCAAATTATTTTCGTTTTTCAAATCCGTTTGGGAATACTGACTGTACAATCGGCAAGTTACAAGTGGCCAAATCGGGATTTGTGTGTGTTCAGAGAGAAGTCATTTGCTGGCATGGCTACGCTAGTTGTCACAGTAATGGCGAGTGAGTGGGCAGTAGTGCAGGCTGATATCTCAGAAGTTATGTAGCAAGCTAAGCTGACAACAATGCCTGCCATGGACGGAATACGATTTGTATCTGACTTCAAACCATCTACGAAGGTGGTTTGAAATGTGGCTTGAAATATCCTATTTTTGGCTGTTCAGACTGCAGGAAAAAGAACAGATTCGAATTGGATATGCAAAAATTTTGATTTGAGTCACTTCAAACTGCCAACGTGACCAAGACTTCAGACATTACCCCTGATTCAGTTGTACTCTTTAACTTTTTTTACACAGGACCTAATTTGTCTTTATGTATGTATGTGTTTATTCCCAGGTGTTGTGTTTCACTACCGGGCAAGCACCAGCAGGTACACCATGAACTATGAGAGTGCTGTCCAGGCCTGCCAAACCGTAGGAGCCTCCATTGCCACGCCTGACCAGCTGAAATCAGCGTATGAGGACGGATTTGACCACTGTGATGCAGGTTGGATCGCAGATCTGTCAGTTAGGTAAGAAAATGAAATAATCTCCAAAATATCTCTATTTCTAAAACAAGAAATTGAAAGGTGGTTGCGATTTCAATTTAATCCACCAGAAAAGACAGAACAAATAATAAAACAAATATTGTGGTTAAGCTCAAAAATACAAATTGATAAATAAACATTCAATTATATCATAAATAGGACCGGTGGAGTTATGTCACACACGCAGCTAACAAAAATATATGGAAATGTCTGTTCTACCCAAAATTACAACCAACTAATTGCAGCATTACTGCAAAAAATGGAAGAGGCAAGTAGAAAGGGGAAAAAGTAAGGAACTTCTCTTTTGGCCTTGAAATAAAGACCAAAATTGGTGAAAGAAAATGGTGATGAATTAAAAAGTATACCAGTTTCATTTAAGGACCAAAAAATTGACAGCTGTGCAATATATATTGCAAAATAGTTTGGAAGAGATTTTCGATGTACCGATTCCATGCCACATGGTTTATGAACTGATAGGCAAAACAACGGCAGATTCAAAACGTATAATTTTTCTATTTAAATTATTATGCTAAATGCTTGGAACCAATAGAATGTTATATATATATATATGGGGGATACAACCGTCCCAGCTTTGCAGATTTTGCTGCGAAGAGACCAAATTATTAGATCATTTGTTTTGGTACTGTCCATATGTAGCTTGTTTTTGGTCGCAGGTCCAGGAATGGTTGAAGAAGTGCAACATTTACCTGGAGATAACTCTGCAGACAACACTTCTGGGTGATGTGAAAAGTCATAGTCAATTGATCAATAATATAATAACACTTTTAGCAAATATGTTTATCTTTAATTTACAATATGTAGAAACTATGAGAACAGAAAGGCTCAGAACTTTTGTGAAACATCACAGCTGAAAAATATATGTCAAATACAAATCAAAAACGGATGGTGTTACGAGATAGATGGGAGTGGTTGTGGAGTTGAAGGGTGGGATTAAAAACAAGAAGATTACTAATAAAAAAATATACTGTGTCCGTAAAATGTATATAGGTTCAGAATATTTGATAAACAGCACAGTTAAAAATATATGGCAAAATAGAAAATACAACTGGATGGTCTTCATAGATAGATGGGAGGGGTTGATGGTAGCTGAAGGATGGGATTAAAACAAACAAAAGATAACTATTTTAAAATACATTGTGTCCATAAATGTATATAGTATGTTTAAGCTGGAAGTAGAAGCCTAAGTGTTGTTGTCCATTCGTTTACTCCAATTAGCGGAGGGGTGGTAGGGTTAGGGGAAAATAATAAAGGAAAATATATTTTAAAAAGATATGTATATAAATATATTTTTTTATATTAGGGATTGGAAATGACGATTCAATTGATGGAAGCTACAATATATCTTGAGTACTAAGCTGATCTACCCCCTAAAAATAAAGATGACCATCAATTATATATTCTAGTCCATTTGTGTCAAAGACAAAGTAGACATCTTTGGTTTAATGAGAAAAGGACTGGCTCCCAGGCTACTGGTAACTGGTTTTTACAGGGCCTAAAGTATAAAACTGCTTGGTTTACCCACTCTGCCATAGTTGTCATTGGCCTGAATGTGAACTGCACGTGTACTGAGATTGTTCAAGCCAGTGACATTTCCAGCTGTATTCTAACTCACAATGCAGTCCCTTTTGTCTTTGTCATCATTTTATGGTGTGAGGTTATAGGTTGACTGACACAGTGAAATTTCCGGTTACAGATCAATTAAATTATCTTTTCTTTTCTTTGCATGTTTAGATACCCAATCACTAGACCGAGACCTGGCTGCTATGGAAACCTGCAGAGGAAGCCTGGGGTGAGGACATATGGACCCCGAAAGGCCACAGAGACCTATGATGTGTACTGTTATGTGGACAAGCTGAATGGTAAGAGAAAATAATGTGGGACGTAGTGGCCTGGTGATACATACAATTAAATTCTATGCAGGATCAGCACATCCAATTGACCCACGCATAGGTGCTGAGTACACTGATGCTAGTTAGGGGAGAAGTGAATTTTTATACACCTGGAGATGGAAAGAGGTGACAATGTACAAATTAGGTCTTTGTCTGGTATTTTAATGTAAGCAAGTAAATGCACCTGGTGAGGCATTTCCTCTCCAAATATTTACTGGGCTACTTCTTGTTTTGTTGACCGTTTATAACATATTTTGGGGTATGTAAATAGAAATGAGTGAAAGGAACAGTAACTCTATGTAACTTTGACAATCAGCAAAGTGCCAAACGTTTTTTCCCTGACAATCACAGCGATCAACAGAGGCAAGCTGTCAGTCTCTCAACATTGGACCAGGCTCTAAAAGGCTCTAAAAAAAGACACCAGAAACGATGTGATAATGGGAGCTTTAAAAGCTGCTGGCACCATAAAGGAAAAGCTTCAGAGCTGCCAATGCACTTTATCATCTCTTTGTGTATCCTCCATGCTGAGCCTGATGACAAATTGAACCTCAGTTGCAGCGTGCCCCATTGCTCGTTTCTAAGCTCTAACATCACTCCTCACGCCACTGAACTGAAGGCACACGTTTAGAAAGAAAAGTGCTTCCTAGAACTGAAAAGGGTTCTTAGTAGGTCTCGATAGGAGAAACCTTGGTAGAAGCCTTTTTTGGTACTAGGTAGAAGAACCCTTTTGGTTCCAGGTAGAACCCTCTTTGGAAAAGGGTTCTACCTTGAACCAAAAAGGGTTCTCCTATGGGGACAGCTGAAAAACCCTTCTGGAACCCTTGTTTTCTAAGAGTGCAGGCGTGAGGCGGAAGATATTTGGGCTATGCAACATTTAGCCCACATATATCCCCCACCACATCAGGTTGAGGGTCATATGGCTAAGGGGGTGTCATTCTGGATCATTGGATCAGTCAGCGAGGAGTACGATAATATCATTGGCATGTGTAACGGTGGTGTATTAGTGGTATTGATCTTTCTGCAGTGTGACGGGGGCCAGCTGAGGAGCAGATGTAGTTGCTCAAGTATGGTGTCTGTTCTGACGTGTTTGATTATGTTGTCCAAGTTAAGAACACAGACAATACGTGTTGTCATCTTCATTTAGCGGGAAACCTACGTTTTGAAAGATTAATTTGACTACATTAACTGTGGACTGCCACACCCACTGTGGGGGACCTAATGGCATGATAGACAGACTGTCTTTGTGAGTGCAAACACATAGTCAGCATTGCTAGCCCACCTCAGGATAATGGAATGAATGCTGTACTGTAGTCCCAAATGAATTAGTGGGAGAACATTTGGGCCCAGAGCCTTCCACAGCATTGACACTAGGTTGTAATTATGGGTCAATATCTCTATGCAACTGCTACCATGGTCAAATTGGAATGATAAGTCATTCCCCCATATCCATATCGACTGGATATATTGAAGCACTGTCACATACACGTTTCTGAAAAGGTAAATCCAAATTCTTATAATAGTGAGGACTGAACTCAAATGTAGGTATTAGTGATACCACTATTGTTAGTGTAAGCAGTAACAGTTCAGTATTTCAGCACACTAAATCAGTCATGGCAAACATAGACTTTTTATTAAAACATCCTGATCCTCAGTCACTAGAAAGTCGCCTTTTACATGTAACCCCTATTTGTCTCAGGTGAGGTGTACTACGCACCTGTGACCCATAAGATGACGTTTGAGGAGGCGAAGGAGGAGTGTGAGAACAGGAACGCTGTCCTGGCGTCGCCGGGTCAGCTCCACTCCGCCTGGAGACAGGGTCTGGACAGGTGTGACTACGGCTGGCTGGCCGACGGCAGCGCTCGCCACCCCGTCGCGGTACCCAGAATGCAGTGTGGCGGCGGTCTGCTGGGCGTCAGGACCATGTATCGCTACAGGAACCAGACTGGCTTCCCAGAACCCATCACCCAGCTGGGAGCATACTGCTTCAAAGGTAAACATACATTTTACTGTTATGTTCTCATCTATGTGCAAATGTTACATTTTGGATTTGAAAGAGCACTCTAAGTTCACACTATTCATAGAGTTGAGTATTTTTGCTCAAGGCCAGCGCTGTGAGTAATTGTGATATTACCCTCTTAGGGTATAGCTCCTGCACCCCTCCCCAATCCTCATATTTGCAGCAACCTCTCTGACACATATAATGAAATATCTACAAAACAGTCTTCTTGCAATATAATGTCTATAACTCATCTTGAATCAATTGTCAGGTTTATTTGCATGGTCACTTTCGTGTTTCTTTTGTTTGTTGATAGAAGAAACCATCAACAAAACAGATGAGACAGATCCCTATGTAGAGCGTTGTGCGTTTTGTGCTAGAGCTAGGCTGTGTAGCCCAGTACAGTGAATTACTGACCTCACTGCATGTCCTTTTGGGGTTACCGACCGTTACCTCTGGAACCAAATTGGGATTGGCTAACAGGAGTGTGAAATCATCATTCTAAACTCATGCTGCCTTTGAACTCGATGCATAGCCCAATGTGATACTAATGGATGATTTACTTACCAATAGTTTATTGGAGAGTCCTACACAATCATTGTCTGTCCGGTTTTATTACCTGTAATACTGTACCTCAAGGCAGGACACATTTTTTGTTTTCTTTCTCTGTGGTTAGCCTTGGATAACCTCATTGGCACAGTTGAGCAGAGAAAACAGTCACATACTCCTTCATAAAATATACAAATATAATCTGTTAAAATAGTTAATATTTTAATATACAGTCCCTTTAGAAAGTATTCACACCCCTTGGCTTTTCCCCCTATTTTGTTGTGTTACAGCCTGAATTTCAAATGGATAAAATGTAGATTTTTTTTGTCACTGGTCTACACACAACACCCCAATTCCAAAGTGTTTTTCAGATTTAAAAAAAAAAAAAAAAAAAAATGAAAAGCTGAAATGTCTTGAGTCAATAAGTATTCAACCTCTCTTAAATAAGTTCAGGAGTAAAAATGTTCTTAACAAGTAACAAAATAAGTTGCATGAATGACTACCGCATCTCTGTACCCCACACATACAATTATCTGTAAGGTCTCTCATTCCAGCAGTGAATTTCAAACACGGATTCAACCACAAAGACCACGGGAGGTTTTTCAATGCCTCGCATAGAAGGGCACCTATTGGTAGATGGGTAAAAATATATATTTTTTACATTAAATATCCCTTTGAGCATGATGAAGTTATTAATGACACTTTGGATAATGTATAAATAAACTCAGTCACTACAAAGATACAGGCGTTCTTAATTACTCAGTTGCCAGAGAGGAAAGGGACCGCTCAGGGATTTCACCATGAGGCCAATGGTGACTTTAATACCGTTACAGAGTTTAATGGCTGTGATATGAGAAAACTAAGGATGGATCAACAACATTGTACAGTGCCTTGCAAAAGTATTCATCCCCCTTGGCGTTTTTCCTATTTTGTTGCGTTACAACCTGTAATTTAAATTTATTTTTATTTGGATTTCATGTAATGGACATACACAAAATAGTCCAAATTGGTAAAGTGAAATGAAAAAAAATACTTGTTTAAAAAAAAATCAAAATCAAAAAATTGAAAAGTGGTGCGTGCATAGGTATTCACCCCGTTCGCTCTGAAGCCCCTAAATAAGATCTGGTGCAACCAATTACCTTAAGAAGTCACATAATTAGTTAGATAGCACACAGGTGGACTTTATTTAAGTGTCACATGAACTCAGTATATATAAACCTGTTCTGAAAGGCTGCAGAGTCTGCAACACCACTAAGCAATTGGCACCACCAAGCAAGCGGCACCATGAAGACCAAGGAGATCTCCAAACAGTTCAGGGACAAAGTTGTGGAGAAGTACAGATCAGGGTTGGGTTATAAAAAAAATATCAGAAACTTTGAACATCCAACGGAGCACCATTAAATCCATTATTTAAAAAATAGAAAGAATATGGTACCACAACAAACCTGCCAAGAGAGGGCCACCCACCAAAACTCATGGACCAGGCAAGAAGGGCATTAATCAGAGATAACCCTGAAGGAGCTGCAAAGCTCCACAGCAGAGATTGGTGTATTGTCCATAGGACCACTTTAAGCCGTACACTCCACAGAGCTGGGCTTTACAGAAGAGAGCCCAGAAATAAGCAAACATGTTTGGTCTTCGCCAAAAGGTATGTGAGAGACTCCCCAAACATATGGAAGAAGTACTCTGGTCAGATGAGACTAAAATTTAGATTTTTGTCCATCAAGGAAAACACAATGTCTGCCACAATCCCAACACCTCTCATCACCCCGAGAACACCATCCCCACAATGAAGCATGGTGGTGGCAGCATCATGCTGTAGGATATGTTTTTCATCGGCAGGGACTGGGAAACTGGTCAGAATTGAAAGAATGATGGGTATATACAGGGACATTTTTGAGGGAAACCTGTTTCAGTCTTCCAGAGATTTGAGACTGGGACGGAGGTTCAACTTCCAACAGGACAATGACCCCAAGCATACTGCTAAAGCAACACTCAAGTGGTTTAAGGGGAAACATTTAAATGACTTGGAATGGCCTAGTCAAAGCCCAGACCTCAATCCAATTGAGAATCTGTGGTATGGCTTAAAGATTGCTGTACACCAGCGGAACCCATCCAACTTGAAGAAGCTGGAGCAGTTTTGCCTTGAAGAATGGGCAAAAATCCCAGTGGCTAGATGTGTCAAACTTATAGAGACATATCCCAAGATACTTGCAGCTGTAATTGCTGCAAAAGGTGGCCTACAATATATTGACTTTGGGGGGGTGAAAAGTTATGCACACTCAAGTTTTCATTTTTTTTGTCTTATTTCTTGTTTGATTCACACAAAAAATTATTTTGCATCTTCAAAGTGGTAGGCATGTTGTGTAAATCAAATGATTCAAACCCCCCACAAATCTATTTTAATTCCAGGTTGTAAGGCAACAACATAGGTAAAATGCCAATCGGGGTGAATACTTTCGCAAGCCACTTTAGTTACTCCACAATACTAACCCAATTGACAGAGGAAAAAATAGGAAGCCTGTAAAGAACAAACCTATTCCTAAACATGTATCCTATTTGCAACAACGCGCGGAAAAAAATACTGCAAAAAATGTGGCTAAGCAATTAACTTGTTGTCCTGAATACGAAGTGTTATGTTTGAGGCAAATCCAATACAACACATTACCCAATACCACTTTTCATATTTTCAAGCATAGTGGTGGCTGCACTATGTTATGGGTATGCTTCTAATCATTAAGGACTGGGGAATTTTTCTGAATAAATAAGAAATGGAACTAAACACAGGCAAAATCCAAAAGGAAAACCTGTTTCAGTCTGCTTTCCACCAGACACTGGCAGATGAATTCCCCTTTCAGCAGGACCATAACCTAAAACACAAGACCACATCTACACTGGAGTTGCTTACCAAGAAGACAATGAATGTTCCTATGTGGCCGACATACAGTTTTGACTTAAATCTACTTGAAAATCTATCGCAAGACCTGAAAATGGTTGTCTAGCAATGATCAACAACCAATTTGACAGAGCTTGGAGAATTTTGAAAATAATAATGGGCAAATCGTGCACAATCCAGGTGTGGAAAGCTCTTAAAGACTTACTCAGAAAAACTCACAGCAGTAATCGCTGCCAAAGGTGCTTCTACAAAGTCGTGACTCAGGGGAATACTTCAATAAATGGCAAAAATGTCAAAAAATGGGTTTTCACTTTGTAATTATCTGGTATTGTGTGTAGATTGGTGATAACGTTTTGATTTAATCCATTTTGAATGCAGGGTGTCACAACAAAATTAAGAAGGAAAATATATGTAATTAGTTTACTCCAATTAGGGAAGGAGTGGTAGGTTAAGGGGGAAAATAATAAAGATGGAAATAATAATTTACAGATAAAAAACATATGTATAGGGGATTAGAAATTATGCAGACAATTACATTGATAGAAGCCACAATCCATTAAAGCTGATCCACCCCCCCCAAAAAATGGAAATAAGTCAAGGGGTATGATTACTTTCTGAAGGCACTGTACTTATCTGATCGAAGTTAGATAAACTGCATCTAAACATGACTATATCCGTGCGACGAAAAAGTGCAGATACAGCACCTGTCAGCCTATCTCTCTCTTTCCTCCTCTTTCAGATTGTTTCAGCTGTCAGAGTTTCCCCTTTTCCATCGCTCTCACTTGGTAGTTATCGGAGCAGACGTTAGGTTAATGGACGAAGTTACTGGCCGGACTTCTAAAGGCAGTCAGCCTCGGTGACCTCTGACCTGGCCTTTCCATCTTTTTAAAAGAGGGTCAGCGAGATAAGCCGCCCCCTACCAGGCTATTGGGTCTCCCTGAGAGACGCTAGCTCTCCGCGTGATAAGTCCCCACAGGGTTAGGAGGTCACACAAACAGGGCACCCTGACCTCCCGCTTTGTGTATTCCATTTTAGCGCTCTCAGTGCTTTTTTGGTTTTGTTCTCACCTAAGTGCTTTTCAAGTAACCCCTTTTCCATTGGCTGGAATTCTTCACAATTTCCCCTTGCAGGAACACAAAACACCAAAGAAGATGTTGTATAAACATTAGTCAGTTAGATGAAAGAGTGGCAGAGGAGGAAAATGGAGGGATAATTGGTCCCGGGACTGGAGAAAACAAAGGCCCCAGTAAAAGTGACCGCACACAAACATCCAGTGAGATAATGCACCCCGTCTGCTTTCTTATAGACCAGGGTCTATTTTTACTGTTCGTGAAAAAAGTTTCTCAAACCTTACATTAGAGATAGCTGCGTGGAAAAGGAGGGCAAGTACGTAGTGCTGAACAGTTGCTGTCTGCTTTACACAGTCTGTGTCGCGCCACTGAGGAGAGAATACTGAAACTGTCACACTGTCCGTGCCTGTGTCTGTACAGTATATGAGAGCGGGAGAGAGAGAGGGTGAGAGATTGAGAGAGAGTGTGAGTGGAGAGTGCGAGTGGGTCAGACATTGGGACAGGGTGAGAACAAGCAAGGATGTGCCTTCTGAACAATCAAGCTTTGATGCAGTCTGGGAGGAATTCATTGTTGGTCTCTTAGCAGCTTAACCTCTATTATTCATACGGTGCTGTAACTTATAGGGAGGGATCATAATTATGATTAGTCTATTTAATATGAATACTGGAGTAGCAGCCCAAGTGACCACAAATACAAATAAATATAAAAGTCAGGACCTGGACCACAGGGAGGGAAACACTAGTAAACACGGAGACTGTGGGAGGACAGGCATGGAAGAGACCAGAAGACAAGACTCAGGGCTACTCCACAAAACCACAACAGAAGATGCCGAAAAGTTTATATGCTGTTTAATTGACCCTTAATGGCCCCATGAATGCCCGTAGACACAATAGGAAATGTAAAATGAATGTTCAACGTGTGCTCTGAAATAGAAAGCTTTGAAAATGACCTCACCTACATTACCCGTGTTAGTGGTGGGAATGTGGGAAAAGAACATTCAGAGTGGATCAACATGATAATATTGTACTTCAAGACACAGTTTACGACCATTACTTGGTAATGTCCACCCTTGTTATGATCACAAGCCTCTGGGGTGGATGCTGTGAAACTCCTTCCAAAACCAATGCTCCAGAGAGTCTCCTCCATACCATTTCAGAATTATATCATTATTTCTTAGAGAGTGAGGGTGAATTTATGGTTGGACCAGGGGTAGAAACAGTAGCTGTCAAAGCATTGTGGGTAAGTCCCACGAGACAATGATGTCTCTCTAAGTGTCATGTTATTTCTAAAGACTACTTCTCTCTGTAGGGTTCATACTGAAGTCTATACTGGCGTTGTGCCATATACCAGTGTGTGTGCTGCATTGTGAGTGGGTAGTGCTGTGTGAAACCTGGTGGACTGAGTGAGTTGGCAAGGTATAGCCAAGACAAACGTGCCATTCTGGTGCCAGCCAAGGAGCCTCAGACAAGAACTGGATAGTTTGAAAATAGAATGAAAGATCCCAGATTAAATAGTTATGTGGTCCAAAAATAAAACGCTGGGATATTAATTTACTGTCTATTAATCACTCTGATCTTATGTAACAAAGTATTTTTGGGCCTGGACAAATTTTCCTATGCTGGTCATTGGTTATTTTGGTCTGCTGTTTTTTTGTCTGGGGATTTATTTGACAGTAATACACTTTATTTATCTTTCTCTATCCTCAGCTAAGAAGAAGCTGATAAATCAGATGACCTGGGTGGAAGTGTCTGTGGAGGGTGCTACCACGCCCCCCCCAATGCTGGCCACATCCGCCATTGGTCCCACCACAGCTCTCTCTCCCCTGGACAGAGGCAGCACTACTCAGACCCCAGGTTTTGAACTTGTTTCAGAGACCGGAGAATCAGCCGAAACAGCGGCCCCTTCATCTATGTTCTCAACCAGCATGGTATCGCCTCGCCCCACCCCGGTAACACATGAAGGCGATCTTGAGGAGGTGACCTCGCCACACACCACTGCCGCTGCAAAACAAGAAGGCGACATTTTCACGACAACATCCTTCCCCGATTACAATGTTGATGACTTTGAGGAAAGCCCAAGCCATGTGGAGTCGGTCCCTCCCCGTGGAGACACGTTCCAAGCTCCACCCACAACAGGAAGTCCACATCCTAGTGATTCTACCTTCCCTGCTCCCCCTCAGGCCACTGCAGTCATCCAGGTAGAAGATGCCACACCTGAAGTGTCCGTAGATACCACCGTGGCCCAGCCATCGAGCACAGGGTCTGGGGGGAGATTGGCTGAGCCCACAGAAGAACCAGATAATCACTATGTGATAGAAGTGGGCACAGTTCAGCCTGACATTCTTCTAGAGGCCTCTCCAAGCACAGAACCCATGTTTGCTCACGGAAACACAGAGGAAACCACCCTGGAAGGGATCACTGCAGAGATGACCTCTGACCTGATAGATGCCCAATCAGTTTCAACAACCGAACCAACTGAACCAATCACCACTGAGAAAACTAAAGATGCACCTGTTAGTACTGAGGACACTACATATGAGTCCAGTCTACATGTAACTGAACAGCCCTCCACTCTTGAAACCGCAGACGATTCCACAATGGTGATGGCCTCCGCCACTCCAGATGCGTCTGTACGTGGAACTGCCACTGCCCCGCCCACAACAGCAGAGGTCCTTGAGGGATCCCCTAATGCAGTCATCACTGAAACTACCCCACCCACAATATCCACTGTCACTCCCAGTCTGGTTGTGACCTTATTCACTGAAGATGTGGAGGGCAGTGGAATGGGTCCTGAAACCATCGCTGACCTGGGCTCCACTGCTGCGGTCACCTTGCCACCTACACCAAGGGCATCATCTACAGTGGCAGTAAACACTGAGGACAGAAGCACACTTAGCCCCCACACTGATTCATACAGTCCCGCTGGCACGACAGTGTACCCAGAAAGAGAGCCAAACTCTGAGGAGGGCCTTCATTCAACGACCCCCTCCCCAGGCTATGTTGATGAGATTGGAACTGCAGGATTTGTAGAGGGTACCACACCCGTTACGCCAACCCAAGCGGTGCATGACGATCCCTCAACAAGCACCTCTACCACCACTGTCATGGATGAAACAACCATGATTACCACCATCGTGTGTGATACAGAGCCCAACACCAGCATGGAGACCACTACCCCAACACAATCAGGAGCTACAAGATCAGCAATACCAACAAAGTCATCATCAAAGCCTTTAGATGGCTCAGCAACTGATGCCCCGACCACACCCTCATCCCAATACTCAATCATACAAGTTATCACTCACAAGGCTGAGACAGAAGGCGCTTCTAAAGCTGAGCCCACACAGAAACCTCTTCCTCGTGATTTAGAGACACCAGCCATTCTGTACAAGGAGGATGCGAGTCAAACACAGGATCCACCAAGTGTTTCCACAACCACCACTTCACATGCAACCGTGACCTCTAAGGAACCTTCCTCAGTGAACCCAACAGCAGCCGCCATTCTCATCGGCAGTGAGACGTCAGCTGAGGATGTGAGCTCAGGTGATCAGGTCATTGAAGAGTCCACCACTCACTTTCCTGAGTCCCTCAGTGAAACCTTGACTGAAGGCCAGGACACCACCACAGACATCGATACAGAGTTCTTCTCATTTGCTCCCTTGACCTCCACCAGCGCTCCAGCCACTGTGGGCCCAGATGGACTCCCCATCCAAGTCATCAACATCAATGCCGACGAGCAGAAGCAAAACGAGTCAGGTAAGAAGAATACCTCTTGTTCACTATATTCCATTAAGTGCATTGTTATGGTTATATGATATAGGCTAGACATTTGAGGTAAACGTTGCTCTGTACCAATTCAGAGTTCGGTGACCTATGTAAAGTTTGTTATATAAAGGTCAAACTACAAGTAGCTCTCCAGATGATGTCTCTTTTCTTGACAGTAATCTTGTCCGCATGAGTTAATTGCGGTAGATAAAGTTTGCTGTACGTCACCTGGAAAGACCAGTACTTCCTGTAATAGGATTAGGCCTACTACATAGTAATGTGGTGCGTAAGGACTAGTTCCTCAGATCAGCCCATGCCTGGGATCCTTTATGTCTGCTCTGGTAGGAGGTCAGATGTGATAGACTACCGTTACTGGGGTGCGATATCAACTTGATCACTTGCAAACTGTTGACTTGCTAAAAAGCTTCTGAAAACATAAGCACAGTACATGTTTTGGTTTTACTGTGGAGAACAGCTCTTTATGTTTTGGCCTAGGCCCTATGTGACAGAGAGTGGTTGTCTGTAACGTAGGCATGTGTTAACACTTATAGCATACTGTGCCGTTGCTCTCTGTCGATGCACATGAATGTACAGTAGAGGGTTTTTTGGCAGATACAGTAAGACCATGTGCTGTCCAGGGTCCTGAAGTGGGGGTTTTGACTCTCAGCCAAGGAGAATGCATGTGCTGCTCTCTCTCCCTCTCACACACAGACATACGCATAGAGGCGTTGCTACATCAGCATCTGGTTTGGTTGTTGTTAATTTTAGTACCTTTATGGAACATCTCTCATCAGGATTTTATCACCTTCAAAGCTTACACCAACCATCATTTTAGCAATAATGTTTATAGTTTTTTGCCTTTGCAAATGGTGAAGCTGTCCTCTTTTGGAATATGCTAACAGTATTCTGATTTAGCATGGGCGCTAACTATGCTAGATGATTGAACACATCTTCATGGGTGACAACACAGTTAGCCATCTAGTTTATCATGTATCTCTACGTATATGGGTGATTCTACAGACATGGTGCAAATTGCATTCCCACCCCCAAAAATATCGAAAAAAGTTCAAGAAAAACTCTGACCAAAAACGTTCTTTTGGTATTTGCTTTTCATTAGTCAATTGTTGATATAGACCCAAATAGTTTTGCATGTCAGCAATCATGTTTTTAAGATATATCACTTTTAAAGTACAGAAATACAGCCGATATGATTGTCATTACCGAAACAAAACATTAAAATACTGTGGAATTAATGTGCCATGAGCGAAAAGTTTGCCTTTTTACAACCAAATCTCTGTCTTTTATGTAAATGGAATGTTACAGTGCATTTGGAAGGTATTCAGACCCCTTCACTTTTTCCACATTGTTACGTTACAGCCTTATTCTAAAATTGATTAAATAAAAAAAGGGCCTCATCAATCTACACACAATACCCCATAATGACAAAACCAAAACAGGTTTTAGAAATGTTTGCAAAAGTACAAATAATAAAAAAAGGCCATTCCTAGAGCTGGCCGCCTGGCCAGACAGAGCAATCGGGGGAGAAGGGCCTTGGTCAGCTAGGTGACAGAGCTCTAGTGTTCCTCTGTGGAGATGGGAGAAACTTACAGAAGGACAACCATCTCTGCAGCACTCCACCAATCAGGCCTTTATGGTAGATTGGCCAGACGGAAGCCACTCCTCAGTAAAAGGCACATGACAGCCTGCTTGAAGTTTGTCAAAAGGCACCTAAAGGACTGATGAAACAAAGATTGAACTCTTTGGCCTGAATGCCAAGAGCTTGAGAGGATCAGCAGAGAAGAATGGGAGAAACACCCCAAATGCAGGTGTGCCAAGCTTGTAGCGTCATACCAAAGACGACTCAAGACTGTAATCGCTGCCAAAGGTGCTTCAACAAAGTACTGAGTAAAGGGTCTGAATACTTACGTAAATGTTATATATCAGTAAAAAAATGGAATATACATTTATAAACATTTTGCTTTGTCATTATGGTTGTAGATTGATGAAGGAAAAAACTATTTTAGAATAGTTTAGAATTTTAGAATAGTGTACAACATCTAAACTGCATCACTATACTGAGAGCTTTCCGTTTCTAAAAGGATGTATTTGGGTGGTTTTAAAGCGTTTGTTCATGTTTTGTCATAGCCCCCTTACTGCACAACGAGGATGAGGAAATTAATTGCTGGGTTGGCTAATTTTCTCAAAAAGGATGACAGATAATCCTGAGTGAATCGTGAATAATGATGAGTGAGACAGAGGGTCAAACATCTTACAGCTAAGAAATGCTAGCCTCTCTTGTTATTGGTAATAGCGAGAGGTTAGCATGTCTTGGCGGTATGATTATTGAACCGCTGTAACTTTCTCACTCCATCATTATTAACGATTCATTCAGGATTAGCCACAATCATGGTAGCATCCACATCAATGTAGAAGTGTTTAGAAACATTATATTCTTATTTTCAATAAAAGTGACTTCAAAATGACACAGTACATTATTTACATCGGGCAGAAATCATCTGAAACACAAGCAAAACTACCTGCAAATGCATCCAACACATTTGTAGTCACAAGCTTGATGTAGTCATTGCGCGCTAGCAATATCGGACCAAATACCAATTTTGACTAATTTATTTATAAGAATCTTTAGGGGTGTCAATAACTTTGAGAAAAAAGTATTAATTGTTAAACAAAATCTCTGAGCAATTGTATTCATATCATATAATTTCCCTATTTTTTTGGAGCAAACAAAACACACGTAGCTCAGTATATGAGCTATTTATTTTATACATTATTGCTCATCTTTATCAAGGGTTTTAATCATTTCAAACACCACTGGACATCCATCATTTCCATAATTGAATCACACAATTCAAAAGCCCATTTCATAGAGAATTTTACAAACTGGACTATACTGTATGTAGCAACTTACTTTGAAGAGATGGTGATTGGGTCTAAATATGTGTTTGGTGTTTCTAAAATCGGTGTACTTGTCTTCAACTGTCATTTTCCGAAAGTCTCTTCCCACACCCTCTCCCCACATGCCCACACATTGTTTTCAGCTTCAGACGCATCTGCATTCACCAAATAGTGTGTGGTTATCCTTAGACATAATCTCCAGACGTGCATAGAGAATTGTTGATATGTTGTCCAAAACATTTTGGGGTTTGACATTTTTCTTCTAAAAGATACACCAAAAATACATTTTACGTACCTTTCTTTAGTATTTTACTGCTGGAAAGATGAAAAAAAGTATTTATCCACAACCTGCTATGTATACATTCAGTCCTAGAGTATCTTGACAAAATGAAACCAAAATATTTAGGCTGACTTCATCCAGTGTCCAGAATGTTTTTGTTGTTGTTGTGTGATATACAAATATGCACATATTTAATGAGGAGTCACATCATTTGCATATTTTCATACAATATTTCAAATGGATTGTAATACAAAAAAGTTACAATTTGTGTCCATATTCAACTGGTAAAGGTTGATTGCGATGTGATTAAGGGAGAAAAAATGACCTTATTAGGGTGTGTTATCTGGCCTTAATTAAAATCATCACAACATTTTACTCTATATAGGCCACTTTAGCGTATTTTTTAAAAATACTTTAGACCAAGCAAGAATCATGTCGGCTATTTAAAAAGACCCTTCGAAAATGACAGGAGAAAAGCCCCTGAGTATCAGCCTATTGTCAGATTTTTACATGATCATACACTGTAGCTATAAAGCGCAAAAAACAAATAAATAACATGACTTCCAATCAAGTCATTGGATTAAATAAGAGTAAACAGGTATTTATTCCATGTCCACACTTCTAGACCTATCAAGGGACCTCTTGCAAAACCCGTTTTTTTGTTATTGTTTTCCTATCCCCCCTAGCTAGCTTGCGAATTCCTCTGTGGGTCCTCTCTCCCACATCCGTTGACAGACTGCAGCTTAGTGCCTGGACCACCTCAACTCGGTCAGTCAGTCCAGCTGAACAGATGTGCAGACAGACATGGGGGTCATAGGGAAATAAACACTGAATGAAAAATGAAAAAGGCCACAATCTCTCGGCATGCAGCTGTTTATTGTATTAACAGGTCTTGTAGTCAGCATAACAGTGAGGCCTCTGGAACCTCATGATGTCAATTATGACTTAGGCTTACTCCCCCCACTGTTCTTTCTCGCTGTCTCTGGTATTCTCCTTCATGGAGGCAGCCGCAATGGTGTAAGACAACGGAATGCGGTGTGTTGAGTTCCACAACTCACCTCACGGTCAATCGGCCAGCGGAGAGATTACTGAACAGGAGTGTCTTACAACTTAGTAGGCAGGTTATTGGTTGGATGATGGTTGCTCAGAGTGGCAGTGTGTCTCAGGCTAAATTACTCATGATTGTTGAGTAATGCTGGGGTATAGGTAGGATAGCGTAATTATAATATTTCACCATGAGTCGTAATGCCACTGTTCAGAGTAAGGCAAGTCGTTTCTCCTGAAGTGGCCTTTTAACTTGTGTCAGTATCCTTACCTCACCCACTTCACATTACAGTATATCGGAATGTTTTATACTTTTGCCCTTAAGTCAGAGGATATGGCTGGTCTTGAAGAAAGTCGCGGTAGAGAAATATGAGGAGAGAAGGGATACATGCACACACATGGTTTCCAGCATGGCAATCATGTTGTGACTGTGAGCATCCAACCAGAGCTATGCACTCAAGCGTTCCTGACCTAATGTGGTGCTACACTAATTGTAAATGAGTCTGGTGTTCTAGCACAGTGGTACAAGACACACATGGTTTGGGACTGCCATGGAGCCTGGGTACTGGTGATCTGGACTCCCTCTCCCTCTGAGTGCAGGCTTGCTGGTGCAACCTGGGGAGAGAGCCAAAGCTGTGTGCAGAGGAGCCACACCAAGGACCAAGGCCACACCCTCTGTGTGTGTGTATGTGTAACTCCCTCTGCCAGCCTGGCAGCAAAGGAGGAGGCTTGGCAGCCTACCTGACTAAGCACAGATGCCTGTCATCACACTGCAGCCTGAACACCAACTCAATATTCTAGAAGACTGCTGTGTGTACTCGTACACGTTTTGTACTATGATAAACATTTTAAGGCAAAGTCTCCCCTCTCTGTGCAGCCAGGCCACCTGTGATACAAGTCAGTATTCGACATCCATCCATGTCTGACGACGTCGGGAGAAGACGTGGAAACTGGCCACTAGGGGCAACAGTGAGCGCTGTTACCTTCAAGTAGGATTCAGTTTTGCAAGGGCACTGTGAACAGGGAGAAACATGGATGCATGTCTAATTCTGACATGGGACTGCGGAAGTTAGTTGCTCTGTAAGGACAGCTGAGCAGCTGGTGTTGTGGTGGCCTGACTAGAGAGGGAGATTATGGGTGTTTTAGTGCCACATTGTTTGGTGCAACCAGGACCTTCCCCCGAAGAAACCCCTGGTTTATGGAAATTGGCCTCTGAAAGATATTGTCCCGTTTTGTACACTCTCACTGGAGTCATAGTAAACAAAGGGCTTGAGAAGTTAGAATAATCATTCACATCTCCCAGTTGAGAATGAACAAACAGATGCCATAAGTGCACATTGGTATTTGTCCACTTATAATTTGACCTTCAAGTTTTAGTGTGTGGTCCAACCTTATTATGTGCTATCCAGTGCAAAATGATTCCTTCAAAGCAACCACATTACCTACCTGCCCATTGAATTGCAGTAATGAGATACACAAGGCCCTGTGGGGCTGGTGAGTTGTGTTGCTGAGTTCATGATTTGCACACAACAGAGCGTTTGTGCCTGTCCTCAGCATGGAGCACTGCTCTTCCTCCAGAGCCACCGCTGGCCTGGGTTTATGTGGGCGTCTGGTTTTATTTGAACAGATTCGTAATACGGCACCAGGAGCTTGGGCACCGGCCACTGAGCAACTGAGGCTGGAAGGGACAGGAGGGAAGCGGGGAGCCATGGCAATTGTGGTGGTGGGGAGTAGAAAGGGGAGGGGAGTGGTTGTGAGTTGGGGCTGTCGAGTGAGGTAAGGTGCGGTGATTAAATAGGGGGGTTGTGTGTGTGTGTGTGTGTGTTTGTGTGTGTGTGTGTGTGTGTGTGTGTGTGTGTGTGTGTGTGTGTGTGTGAGGGGTTGGGTTATTGCTCTCTTGTGTTCCCAGGCTCCACTGGCCTTAAACAGGTGTCAGACTCCTGCAGGTGTTCTCTCTCCCAGCCACTAATCTAGCTGAGCCACAGCTTGTGGGAAACTCCACTTTTCAGATGGGGGAGAGAGAGATGGATGGAGGAGGAGTGAATAGTGAATGAATAACCATTATCCCCTACCCTGGCGTTGGTTGGATTGCAAGTCACAAGCCAAAGAATGCAGAGCTGTTCACTATAACAGAGAGACCACAACACTGCCCTGTGTTAAGCCATTTGCCACCTGCTTTATAGCTAGTTTTAGTTTTGTCAGATCAGGGAGTGAAGCACAAAGTCTGTTAAACATTTTGGAGGAGAAGAAAAAAAAACAGGATTGTGCGCCTCGAGGGGACTCGTGAACTCTTATTTTCCAAAGGCTTTAGGCAGTTGTGTGGGCCGATCTTCGGATGTTGCGCACGTTCCTCTCCAGGGAAACACTGACATCCAGTGGATCTGCTCAGGGCAGGAACAGGATGTCTATCTTTGCTCAGGGCCTAAGCTAACTTGGGGTCTGAGAGGGACCTTTCAGCCAAAAGGGCAGGGGCTTAATAAGGTCAGTGTTACACCGAGCATACAGCACATTCGGAAAGTATTCAGACCCCTTGATTTTTTCCACATTTTGCTATGTTATAGCCTTATTCTAAAATGTGTTTAATTGTTTTTTCCCTCATCAATCTACACACTACCCCATAAAGACAAAGCAAAAACAGGTTATTATACATTTTTGCAGTATTAAAAAAAACTGAAATATCACATTTACATAAGTACTCAGACACTTTACTCAGTGTACTTTGTTGAAGCACCTTTGGCAGCTTTTACAACCTCGAGTCAGCTTGGGTATGACGTTACAAGCTTGGCATACCTGCATTTGGGGAGTTTCTCCCATTCTTCTCTGCAGATCCTCCCAAGCTCTGTCAGGATGGATGGGGAGTGTTACTGCACAGCTATTTTCAGGTCTATCCAGAGATGTTGGATTGGGTTCAAATCCAGTCTCTGGCTGGGCCACTCAAAGACATTCAGAGACTTGTCCCGAAGCCACTCCTGAATTGTCTTGGCTTTGTGCTTAGGGTCGTTGTCCTTGTTGGAAGGTGAACCTTTACCTCAGTCTGAGATCTTGAGTGCTCTGGAGCAGGTTTTCATCAAGAGATCCTTGATGAAAACCTCTGTACTTTGCTCCGTTCATCTGTCTCTCAATCCTGAGTAGTCTCCCAGTCCCTGCATTTGAAAAACATCCCCACAGCATGATGCTGCCACCACCATGCTTCACCGTAGGGATGGTACCAGGTTTCCTCCAAACACGACGCTTGGCATTCAGGCCAAAAAGTTCAATCTTGGTTTCATCAGACCAGAGAATCTTGTTTCTCATGGTCTAAGAGTCCTTTAGGTGCCTTTTGGCAAACTTCAAGTGGGGTGTCATTTCGTCTGGCCACTGTACCATAAAGGCCTGATTGGTGGAGTGCTGCAGAGATAGTTGTCCTTCTGGAAGTTAGTTGTCCTTCCATCTCCACAGAGGAACTTTGGAGCTCACTGACCAAGGCCCTTCTCCCCCGATTGCTCAGTTAGGCCGGGCGGCCAGCTCTAGGAATGGTCTTGGTGGTTCCAAACTTCTTCCATTTAAGAATGATGGAGCCCACTGTGTTCTTGGGGACCTTCAATGCTGCAGACATTTTTTGGTACCCTTCCCCAGATCTGTGCCTCGACACAATTCTGTCTCGGAGCTCTACGGACAATTCCTTCGACCTCGTGGCTTGGTTTTTGCTCTGACATGCACTGTCAACTGTGAGACCTTATATAGACAGGTGTGTTCCTTTCCAAATCATGTCCAGTCAATTGAATTTTCCACAGGTGGACTCCAATCACGTTGTAGGAACATCTCTAGGATGACAATGGAAACAGAGTGCACCTGAGCTCAATTTCGAGTCTCATAGCAAAGGGTCTGAGTATTTCTTTTTTGCAAAAATGTGTAAAAGACTGTTTTCGCTTTGTCATTATGGGGTATTGTGTGTGAGGATTTTTTATTTATTTAATCCATTTTAGAATAAGCCTGTAACATAACAAAATGTGTAAAAATGGAAGGTGCCTGAATACTTTCCGAATGCACTGTATGCAATCAGTGTTCAAAACATTAGGAACACCTACCTATAATTAAGTTGCACCCCCTTTTGCCCTCAGAACGACCTCACTTCATATGGGCATGGACTCTACAAGGTCTCGGAAGCACTCCAGAGGGATGCTGGCCTGTGTTGACTCCAATACTTCCTACAGTTGTGTCAAGTTGCCTGGATGTCCTGTGGGTGGTGGATCATTCTTGATAATTACGGGAAACTGTTGAGCATGAAAAACCCAGCAGCGTTGTAGTTTTTGACACACTCAAATCGGTGCACCTGGCACCTACTACCATACCCCGTTCAAAGGCACTTAAATCTTTTGTCTTGCCCATTCACCCTCTGAATGGCACACATCCATAATCCATGTCTCAATTGTCTCAAGGCTTAAAAATCCTTCTTTAACCTGTCTCCTCCCCTTCATCTACACCAATTAAAGGGGATTCAACAAGTGAAATCAATACGGGATCATCACTTTCACCTGGATTCACCTGGTCAGACTACAGTATGTCATTAAAAGAGCAGGTGTTCCTAATTAATTTGTACACTCAGTGTATATGGATGAATAATGCTCCCCGTAAGAGCCTGATTGAAGCATCAGTGCCAAACAATGTGAGGTTGGCCAGATGACATCACGTTAATTCGTGAAGCATGTCACTCGGTGTGCTTTCCAAACCAAGTTTGTAGTTTTTATAAGACCTGTGACGCAACAATGATGAACCCAGAACGGCCAATGATGTTCCGCAAAGATGCAGCGCCGCTGTTAAAATGGCAACATTTGTCAAGATTAGGAAAAGTCTACATCATGAAACAATGATAATAATGTTTTGATTATTTGTAGGCTGACCTTTATTGTAAGACACTTTCTGCTTGGACAATTCAATTCACTCGTCCTCCTGTGCTGTCTTGGTCATGAAGATGCTGTGGCCATCTAAAATCATTAAGTCATACGCACATAACAGGGACAAGATGTTGAGCTCTACTTCGTGCAGAATTTAGCCACTTTTTGACCCCCCCACACCGATGACCTAGGCCTATGTTATCATACAGGTATTCAGGTCCATTGTTATTGTAAAGCGATGAGCTGACTAGAGTTAATTAAACTGCAGGAGGTAAGGACAAACATGGGATTGATTTGTTGTATTTGGATTACCGCTAAGTACAGCTTCAGGGCAATGAACACTGACAGAACTGTGGAGGTTGGGAAAATACCTTTCAATTCATGTATTCATAGGACTGTCTTATCTCACAAAATCAAATGTATTCATCTTTAGATAATCCATGCTATATTTAACATTTCAATTAGTTTTGAATCGTGGTGATGCTCGGACTTCCTAGTGTTGATATCACACATTCGCAAAGAAATCAATACTATTTTGTTTAGGAAGGTCATAAACAACATGACACCGGTCAATTTATTTCAAGAGAACAGGATAGCACGTTTTGAGTAGTATTTATCTGTGCTTAGTAGGCAATCTATGGCTGCTCCATGCCAATGAAATCATCTTGTTCATTTAGCAGACATCACAGGCCCTGCCCTAACACAGTCAACACACATATATTTTACAGTAAGAATATAAGAGAAGAAAATAGAAAGGATATTTCTTCCCAAATGGCTATTGCTGATTGTCACCAGTAGCTTACTCAGATGACAAACACTCACAGGAGCCACAGTTATTCTAGGAAAAAGTGATATATTGAAACAGAGACGATCAGTGTAATCTGTAGAGTTTTTTGACAAAAAAACGTCATTATAAATCTTGGAATATGCTCTTTCTGCAAGCGTATAGCAATCAAAATGTCTGACCTGCATGGACCTCTGTAGGATGATTATAGAAGAAGTGCTACTTGTAAGCTCTGTTCCCTTTTTTTGTCAATGTAAGCAGCACTGGTCATCGGTCTCTTCGTTCTCTATTTGACAATTGATAGTATTGTCACCTATCAGACTATTGTGAATTTAATACTGTCTTTAAGCCACATCTATGACTATTATTATATGTGTGAAATTAGTTTCAGTATAGTTTAGGCGTAGTTAAGACAGGCCGGCTCGGTAGGCAACTGTTTTCTTACAGTCAGAAAATACACCATCGTCTTATTTGAGTATTTTCCAGTCTATGCTCTTCTGCGTCGTTTAATATATTTTCTGACTGATTGCAATTTACATTTGGTGTGCTAAGGTTTCTTATCACCATTTGTAACAGAATAAATGCATTAATTCAGCAATAATTTATTTATAATGTAATATTTACACAACTAAAATATCAACGGTCAGATTGACCGTCTTTGCCGTTCCAGTAGTTATGGAATGTGAGTGCTCCGAGTGTTTAAATAGTTGAGAATGACCATTTCTGTGTTTAGTATATAGGTGGGATTTCAGGAGGGAAGAAATCAAATCAAAAGTTTAAGAAAAATGTCACAATTCTTAATTTTGTGCACTGTATCAATCACTTTCATTTAGTAAATAGGAGTAAACGAATGCATTAACTAATGCTAGCCACACTATTGCTCATCATAGTGTCATTGTCATGTATCTCAACTTTTCTCTCCATTTTCCTCTCTCTTTTCAGTGGATATGACTCTGCCGACCTTAGACACTCTGAGTCAGTTCCCTGTGTTCCCAGAGGTGCCTGACCAGGGTCAGTTCCCTGTCATCCCTGTCGTTCCTGACCGGGCCACCCCTTCCCTGGTGGACGGTGAACCTATCCCGGGCAGTGGAGAACCTGACTTCTTCTCCTCTGCTGCCGTCACCATGACTCCAACGCTGATCTTCATCAATGGCAAACACGAGGTGACCCTGGAGCAAGAGAGAAGACAGGTAGAGGAGGAAGCAGGGAGAGGAAGAGGTGACCAGTTTGAGGAGAATGTGACCGCGCTGGGGGGCAGTGAGGAGGAGGTGACCCCCACTGTGTTTGATTACCCTCTGATAGAGATACCTGATACTATACCAGATAAGCCTGATAAGCCTGACCCATTCTCACGTACCCCACTGCCTTTGTCGATGTCCACTCTGGATCACTTTTCTTATGACTATGGGCCTGAGGTGGTTCATGTGGAGTCAACTCCTACCACAACCCCAGAGCAGGTTGAGGGAACCACACAAGGCCGTGTTGTGCAAACAGATGTGACTGCAACCTCTGCACCGGTCACAACAATGGTGGGAACCACTCCATCCAAAACGGAGCAAAGAGCTGAGGGTCTATCATCTGTTTCAGAGACCACAGAGGGACCACGTGACGTCATAACTACACCCACTGAAGCAGTGTCCACTGTTTCATCATCTGGCACAGCAGTGAGCAAAACTTCAGAACAAAGCCAAACAGCTTATGCACCCAAGACTCCTGAGGGAAGCCAACAAATCAGCGCCTCTGTGTATGGCAAAGAGGTGGAGGGGTCAGGGACACAACCGCCAGATGATGACAGGGATGCTGAGGTGAATCAGCCAGAAGGGGAAGAGCCCTCGGTTTCTCCCACAGAAGAAATACACGTGGTCGCTGATGACATTGACACTGCAGACGTAACAAAGAGCACCTCTGCTCTTCCAGATTTTGACATCTCCATTCAAACCCCTCTACTGTCGGTCTCTACGCCCTCTTCTGGAGATGTTGAAGATGTATCAGTGCCAGTGACCATAAGTGACATTGAGGGCACCACCTCAGGCGAGGAGAAAGGATCCACACAGGCCCCACACACTCCTCGGGAACCAGTTAGCATCGCTCTGCCTCCCTCAATGACAAGTGGCCAGACACATTTAGTGGAAACAATCAAGACTGAGGTGATGCCATCCAAAGAGGCAGGCAGCACGGAATCACCTTCAATGATCTCTACCACAGCTGAATCTTTGACAAGCCAGCAAGAGGGAACAACGCTTAGCCTGCCTTCAGTGTCTCCCACGGTGAAATACACTACTGCAACACATGTCATTTCTGTACCAGGGGAGGAGAGCTCAGGAGACCAAACGCTTGAAATGTTCACGATCAGCTCTCCATTATTCAGCACAGAACAGATTTTGTTAGGATCCACAAAAACATCACCAAGAACAAATTCAGCAGACACTACACAACAAGCGACAATGGAAAGAGAGGTAACAGCATTCACCAAAGGCACAACAAACACAGAAAAACCATCAGTTGTTACTGTCGTTGATGAGACTGAGACAAGCTCAGCCTCCACTTCCACAGATAAAGACAGTTCTAAGAGTCCGGTGACATCTCCAATGCCAACCAAAGAATCCCCTGCAACAACTGTCTCTCCAGTATATAGTCCTATTCAGATGGTTAAGACAACCATGGCATCTCTCTTCAACTTAGTCAGCCGATACACCACACAGGACACAATTGGGACAGGTGAGGTACCTAAACTAGAAGACACCATAAGCAAAGATAAACCTTCACTTACCCCAAATCTGATGGAGGAGGAAAGTGCAGGTGATCCTGATATGTCTCCTAGCATAGCTACTGAAACACACCTCTCTCCTCTTCATACTATAGTCAAAACAGAAGAGGATGTGCCCACGACCTCAACGGCAACCAGGGAGGCTACAGAGCAAACAGAGAAACCCTCAGCTACTCCTGTGACTGATGACACCGAGACTAGCACGACCGTCACGTCGACAGATGAAGAGAGTTCTGGAAAAAAGACAACTCATATGTCCGCTCAGGAGTCTCCTGCGACAACAGCATTTCCTATGTTCAGCACGGGCAGAAAGGAGGATGATAGATCAACAGTATCATCGAGCATTGAACCCAGTGAAGTGTTTGATGTATCATCAACAGTCTCACCTTCTGTTACTATCAGCACAGGTTTTTCTAGTGGCGCTGCAATGGATACCGCGGTAACAGATGTAAGCTCGACCCTATCCTCTACGGACGAAGTGGCCTCAGGTGACCAGGCAAGTGAGGTTTTCACCGAAGACACTGCAACTGACACAGTGTCTTCTTTGTATAGCCCTGATAAACCAGCAGTTACTATAACGGTGTCACATAAACCTGCAGAGAGTGCAGTCACAGAGCAGGCTGAGAAACTGTCAGGCTCAGAAAAACCGTCATCTTTTCCTGTTACAGAGAAAAGCTCAGTCCTTGATTCCACAGACGAAGAGAGCTCAGGTGATCAGACTCCTGATATGTTCCCCACCGAGTCTACAGCCACAAGTGGCCCTACATTGTTCAGCTCAATCAAAAAGGAGATTGAGATGACTACCACTAAGCAACCTGTAGATATAACAGTCGGAAATGCTTCAAATGAAGACACATCAGTCACAGAAAAGCCCTCCACTGTCCACATAATTGATGAAACAGAGACAAGCTCTGTCCTCTCTTCTACAGACGAAGAGAGCTCGGGTGACCAGGTGCCTGATATGTCTACCAAACACACTCCAACCACCACAGTCTCCTATCTGTTTAGCACTGAGAAACCAAAAGTTGTCATATCTACAACGTCACATGAAACAGAGGAGAGTAAAGCCACAGAAACTTCTGCTACTGATACAGAGACCAGCTCAATCCTCTCTGCAACAGATGAAAAGAGCTCACTTGACCAGCCCTCTGATACGTTTACCAAAGAGCCTGTCATTACAACTGTTTCTTCTGTTTATAGCACAGTCAACGCCGAGCAAATGACAACCACCGCAATGCCAGATTTAATGATCCCAAAAGGAGAAAGTGAAGTTACAGATCAGACTGAGAAACCATCAGACTCAGGAACACCATCAGTTACACCTATCAATGATGATGCAGTGATGAGCACAGTAATCTCCTCTACAGATGAAGAGAGCTCAGGTGACCAGACAAGTGATACCACAGACTCTGTAACTACAACAACCACAGCATATTCTCTGTTTAGTACTGAGAAGCCAAAACATGCAGTGACTACAGCATCACATGAAACTGCAACAGCTGACACTAAGACCACTACTACTACAATTATTTCTGTATATAGCACAAAGAAAACAACAATGTCACAAGACACTGCAACAGTGGAGACTGTCGCAGCAGTCACAGAGAGGCACACAAACGCAGAAAAACCTTCAGGTACCCCTGTTACTGGTCACACAGAGACAAGCTCAGTCATCTCCTCTACTGGTGAGGAGAGTGCTGATGTTCAGACAATTGCATCAGTACTTACCATTACAGATGGGGAGAGCTCAGGCGATCAGACCCCTGATATTTTTACCAAAGACACTGCAACTACCACAGTGTCCTCTCTATTCAGTACGGAGAAACTAGGGTTTGTAGGGATTACAGCGTCATATAAAACTGCAACAGAATCATCCCAAGAATCATCTATGAGTCCCGTAGTTACCCTCATGGATCAGACTTGGGAACCGATGGGGACATCGGCTACAGTGATCGACACCTCACAGGAAGTATTACCTGAGATAACAGAATCTAAACCAACCAAAGAAACAGGAAGGACATCAGGTGTTCCCATTATTGATGGCACAGAGTCAAGCTCAATCCTTGATATGTTTACCAAAGCCACTGCAACCACCAACGTATTCTCTCTGTTCGGTACAGAGACACTAGGGCATGTAGGGATGACATTGTCACATGAAACTGCAACAGGTGAGACATCAAAGGTGGCAATATCTGCAGCATATTCTTTGTATAGCACTGAGAAACCTACAACAGTTTCACGAGAAACTGCAACAGCAGAGAGTGGAAAGACCACTACAACTGAAGCAACATCTCTCTACAGCACAGAGAAAACTGCAGAAAGTACAGCCACAGATAAACCTTCAGTTACTTCTGTTTCTGATGGCACAGAAACAACTTCCTCTTTAACCACTACAGATGAAGAGAGTTCAGGTGACAAAGCAAGTGAGATTTTTACAAAGACTTCTTCCGTGACACCTGCGTCTTTTTTGTACAGAACAGAAGCAACGAGTTTAGTTTCCATTACTGTCACATCATCCACGTTGCCAGATATTATTGAAGTGGTGGACTATGACACTAGCGAAGAGCTTTCACTTCTTGAATCTATACCTTCCGCTGTTCAAACAACCACAAAAGCTGAGGGAGATCCTACAACAGTCAGCACCACCCCTGTTACAAGTTCAGTCCTCACCTCCACAGAAGAAGAGAGCTCAGGTGATCAGACACCTGGTATGCTTACCAAAGACACCACAACTACCAGAGTGTATTCTCTGTTCGGCGCTGAGAAACCAGTACATGTAACGACTTCAGTATCAAAGGAAACTGCAACAGCTGAGATTTCAAATATTACAATCTCTGTAACTTCTTCTCTGTATAACACCGAGAAACCTTCACCAATATCAGAAAAAACTGCAACAGCAGAGAGTGGAAAGATCACTACAACCACAGCAACTTCTCAGTACAGCACAGAAAGAATTGCAGAAAGTACAGTCACAGGAAAACTTCCAGGTTATCCTGTTTCTGATGGCACCGAAACAACTTCCTCTTCATCCACTACAGAGAACTCAGGTGACCAGACTCCTAATATATTCCCCACAAAAAGTGCTTCAAGCACAATCAAAACAGAGCTGGAAACAACCACAACACAGCCTGATACAGAGACAACAGTGATAGTGAAAACAGGACGAGTAACTCCAGTTATTGATGATGCAGAGGCGAGTTCAGCCGTCAGGTCTATAGATAAAGAGACATCTGAGATGTCCACCAAAGAGACTCCAGTGACAACAGCGTATCCAATGTACACTACTGTTCAGCTGATCAAGACAACCATGCCCTCTCTATCAGACTCAGTCAGCAGATACACAACACAGGGAGCTATTGTGATAAGTGGTGTGACTGAGCAGAAAGTAGAAACCTCAAGCAAAGATACACTCTCAGTTACTCCTGGTATGGCAGTCACTACTATTGCATCTCCAGTAATAACTTCTACAGATGAAGAGACCTCAGGTAAACAGACCCATGACATGTTCACCGGTGTGACTTCTGCAACAAAAGCCTCTCTTCTGTTCAGCACAGTCAAAATGAAGGATGAAACGTCTTCTAAGTCAACATCTATTCCTATTAGGGATGATGCAGAGACAAGATTCACATCAGTAGAAGAAGAGAGTCCAGTCAGTCAGACAACTGAGGTGTTCACCGGTTTGGCTCCTGTAACAACTGCATCTCCTAAGTTCAGCCCAGTCACAATGAGGGATGAGGTGTCCACTAAATCAACAACCGTTGGACCCGGTGGACATGCTAATGGGGCATCAACAGTGTCACCTTTTGGGTCCCCGGCCGAAGCAGGTACTGCCGCAGCTTCTTTGGATGTTACCACAAAGACAACAACTGTCCACCCATCAGTCACTGCAAGTGTCGAAAAAACAACAGGTTTAATTTATACCCTCACAGAGGAGGGCTCAGCGGACACAACTGAAATCTTTACCCAAGAATCACCAATGACTCCCGTGGTTACCCTGATAGGTCAGACATGGGAATCAATGGGGACATCAGCTACAGTGATCGGCACCTCACAGGAAGCATTAACTGAGATAACAGAATCTGAACCGACTAGACAAACAGGGAAGACATCAGGTGTTTCCAACATTGGCGATGCAGAGACAAGCTCAATCCTTGATACTTTTACCAAAGAAATTGCAACTACGACAGTCTCCTCTCTATTCAGTACAGAGAAACCGAGCCAAACAGTGTCTACGTCGTCACATGAATCTGCAACAGCTGAGACTTCAAAGACGGCTCTTGCTGCAGCTTCATCTCTATATAGCACAGAGAAACCAGGACAAGTAACAGAAAACAATGTTGTTACCCATATTACTGGTGACACAGAATCAAGTTCAGTCCTCATCTCTACAGATGAAGAAAGCTCAGATGACCAGACAACTGAAATATTTACCAATACATCTTCCTTAGCACCTACATCTTCTTTGTACAGCACAGAAGCAACACATTTTGCTTCCATTACTGTCACATCATCCACTTCACCAGAAATTTATGAAGATGTGGACTATGACATACGAGTAGAGCCTCCACTCGTTGAAACTATACCATTTACCATTCAAACAACCACAAAACCTGAGGGAGAACCTATAATCATCAGCACTACCCCTGACACAAGTTCAGTCCTCATTTCCAAAGACGAAGAGAGCTCAGGTGACCAGAACCCTGATATTTTTACCAAAGACACTGCAACCACCACAGAGTCCTCTCTATTCAGCACTGAGAAACCAGGACAATTAGTAACTACAGCATTCCATGAAACTGCAACCTCTGAGACTTCAAAGAATACAATCATCACAGCTTCTTCTCTGTTTAGCACTGAGAAACCTACCACAGCGTCACAGGAAACTGCAACAGCAGAGAGTGAAAAGACTGCCACAACTACAGCAACGTCTCTGTTCATCACTGAGAAACCGGAACAAGGAGTGACTACAGCATCCCTTGAAACTGCAACAGCTGAGACTTCAAAGATTACAATCATTGCAGCTTCTTCCCTGTATAGCGCTGAGAAACCTACAACGGCGTCACGGGGAACTGCATCAGCAGAGAGTGAAAAGACATCTGCGACTTCCCTCTTCAGCACTGAGAAACCAGGACATGTAATGACTTCAGCGTCACAGGAAACTGCAACAGCAGAATGTAAAGTGATTGCTACTGCTACTAGAGTTTCTTCTCTACGTAGCACAGGTACCATTGCTCATGTTGAGAGTACCATCCCAGAGGAGATCTCAGGAGTTCAGACTCCCGATATGTTTACTGCACAGTCAGATGCAACACCTCTTCTTCCAGTGTATAGTACAGTTGGAACAGAACAGTCAGAAGAACCAACAGGCTCAGAAATGTCATCAGCTGTTTTCGTCATTGATGAAACAGAGACAATAGCCGTCCTCACTTCAGAAGAGGATATAAACTCAAGTGGTGCAACAACTGAGATTCTCACCAAGGAATCTGTTGCAACAACTGCATTCCCATCAGAGTCAGTTAGTGCGTACACTACATCAAGACCAACAGTGACCTCAACAGAAGAAGACAGGTCTGGTGACCAGACCCCTGATATGTTTAGCAAGGTGCAAGCTACGATAATTGAGTTTGTCAGTAGTTATCCCACTCCTCATACATCAACTGGACAGATGACAGAACAAACCGGGGCCTCAACACAGGTTACTCACAACACCTCTACACCCATAGACATGGAGAGATTTGGAATCACAACTACAGAGGATGACCAAGAGACAACTCAGCCAGAGGGTTCAGGTGAAGCGGTACCAATGGAGACCTCCACTAATCCACAGGACCAGTTCACTGTAGCCACAGATGAGACAGAGAGTACATCTGATGAGCCAAGTGTTGCATCCTCAACACGGTCTACACAGATCAGCCAAGCATCTATGTCAACCCAATATCCTGTCTCCACTAGCACAGCTGAGACAATACAATCAGCCACTGCTTCATTGTCTGAGCAGGGAAGTGGAGACTTCACAGAACCCTCTACTTCAGAAAGTGAGGGCAAAGAGGATGAGAGTTCAGGTGATGACACATCTGCTYTTACAACAGCCCCACTGCATACTACATCATCTTCAACAGACTCAACGGTTACAAAATCAGTAAGCACAGAGGTAACTGATGGAACCAAGGGGGTTGAACAGACAGAAGAACTAACAGGCACCGAGGGACATTCAGCTGGCGCTGACTCACATGTGGCGTCCTCAGTGGTCACATTCACAGATGAAGAGAGCTCAGGCGACCTGACACCTGATATGTTTAACAAGGAATTTGCAACATCACTAGGGTCAGAAGCTGTGATGGCCAAATCTTCCTCCCCAATAATCAGCAGTGACCCCTTCCAAAGCACAACTGTTGGAACAGTCATCACACCCACAGAAGAAATAGATGAAACACCCTCATACACTCCCGCTGCAGACATTGAAACTCTGGAGCTATCTGTGGACCAAACAACTGGACTAGCGAGCACATCAAAACCCTTTGTCACTTCCTTCACTTATGTAGACATGGAGGTCTCTGAAATCTCACCAACAGATGATGCCCAGGAGAAAATCCAAGCAGAAGAGTCAGGTGAGGAGGCACAAGTGCAGAGCACCACTGAACCACAGGACCAGTTCACTGTTGCAACCAATGAGACTGAAACCAGAGAGACTGAAAGCGCACCTGAAACACCTCGTGTTGAATCTTCAACAGAGTTCACACGGTCCCAGAAGTCCACATTAATCCAATCTCCTTCCATGTCAAGCACAGATAATACAACAGAGGCTTCCACAGCCTCTTTCACAGAGCAGGGTAGTGGGGACTTGACAATAGACTCTACAGCTGAGGCTGAAGGGACGGAGGATGAGAGTTCAGGTGAAGACATCTCTGATGTGTCTACTCGGCAACCTGCAAGCACAACTTCTCCTCCCCTGTCGAGGACAGCAACAACAAAGCAGGATTTTAACTCATTTCCTTTCAGCATTGAAACAATCCAAGGAACAGATGTTGAGCTTGATGTAACTATATCATCTGGCACAACTGCAAAGGTTACGTCTAGCAAAGCTCAGGCCCTGGAAAGTGATGTGACAGATAAACCATCAGTTGCTTCCATTTCAGATGTAACGCTCACAGACAAAGCAAGCTCTGGTGACCAGACTCTGGATATGTTTACCAAAGAGTCTGTCACTGCAAAAACTTATTCCGTATACAGCACAGACAAAACAGAACATGTCACATCCATGACTCGAGTTTCTTCTCTGTTCAGCACTGAGCAACCAGGAAAAGTATTGACAATAAAGTCACATAAAATTGCAATATATGATACTGCAAGGACTGCTACAACTTCTGTTTCTTCTCTATACAGCACAGATAAACCATCAATTGCTTCCATTTCAGATTTAACCTCCACAGATGAAGAAAGCTCTGGTGACCAGACCCCTGACATGTTTACCAAAGACTCTGTAACTACAGTTTCTTACCTGGATAGCACTAAGAAACCTACCACCGCGTCACAGGAAACTGCAACAGCAGAGAGTGAAAAGACTACTACAACTACAGCAACTTCAATGTTCAGCACTGACAAGCCAACACAAATACTGACCACAGCATCACATGAAACAACAGCTGAGACTGCAGGAACTGCTCCAACTTCACCTTCTTCTCCGTGTAGCACTGACAAAACATCAGTTGATTCCATTTCAGATTTAACCTCCAAGGATGAAGAGAGCTCTGGTGACCTTACCCTTGATATGTTCACGCAAGAGTCTGTCACTGCAACTGTTACTTCATTGTACAGCACTGTCAAAGCAGAACAAGTGACAACCACAGCACTGCCATTTGTAATGACCACAGGAGAGAGCGAAGTTACAGAGAAAACATCAGGCTCAGAACAACTTGTTACTACCGTCACTTTCACATCATCCACTTTGCCAGATATTGATGAAGTGGTGGACTATTTACCTTCACCTGTTCAAACTACCACAAAACCTGAGGGAGAATCTACCATATTCAGAGTTTTCCCTAACACAGAGACAAGCTTAGTAGTCTCTTCTACAGATGAAGAAAGCTCAGGTGATCAGACCCATGATATGTTGACCAAAGAGTCTGTCACTGCAACATTGTCCTCTCTTGTCAGTACTGTCGTAACAGAACAAGGAATGACCACACCAATGTCAACAATAATGCAAGCTTCTCAGACTTCCATATCACCTCACTCTGACTACACCACTCCCAAGACAACGGGTGTCGATGACATAACAAAACGGATGGCATTCACAACCAACCAACAACCATCAGCTGAGAGCGACACATTCAGCGAGGCAACAGGCCAAACAGAATCCATTGTGTCAAGCACACCAGGCCCAGATGAGGAAGGTCATATCAGCCCAGACACAGAAACCACCATCTTTCCTGAGGCTACACAGCCCCCTGTTACTGTTACTCTGAGTGATCGTACAACTATGAGTGACCATACAACACACCAATTCCATACAACCAAAAGAGACCATACTACAATGAGAGTCCATACAACGAGTGATCGTTTAACCACTGGAGACCACACTGTAGCAAGGGACCACACCACTGTCAGAGACCATACAACAGTGCCTTTTGGTTCACAGTCACCCATATCCACTGCCATCCCCTCTATTATCTATCAGGGTGTTACTGACCAGCAGGTTATGATCATCACCTCAACCAGCAGCCAAACCAAAACTGACCAGACCCCCACCATGGTGCTGCATGGTACAAAACCACCGACAAGCCCAGTTATCATATTCACAGAAGAGGCCAAAGACGAGGACGAACTGTTCTCCACTGTTGTGGACAGCATGACCACAACCGCTGAGATTATCACTAAAGATGACACAATGATTGACGCTGATACTGTGACAATGGTGGACCCCTCCTCACAATTCCACCCCACCGTCTTTGCAGAGGAAGCAGGGGGAGTCACAGCCCTTACCATGACACCACACTCCTCAATTGCAATGACAGAGGAACCTGAAGGGTCTGGGACCGATTACTACTTGTCTTCCACAATTGACCCACCGAGTCTGGCTACATCACAAATCCCATCAGTCACCTCGGTAAATATATCTGCAGAGGCAAGTGCTGAGACGACAAGCAGCTCTACAAAAGTTGAAGATTCAGAGACTGTAATAACGACCACCACATCATCTATAGAGTATGTTGAGGCATCTAGTTCAGAGGTCATGTCCACTGTAGCTCAAACCACGCAAGCCACAACTGTTTTCACAGAGTCCAGCTCTCAGACGGCCTTCACCACACCATATATATTTGTTAATGAGTTGTCCAGAGATGGTGTCACTGAAGAGGAGTCCAATACAGAGACTAATCCTTCTGCCCCTGTATCATCCCATGCATCAACTCACCCCATAGATGCAAGCACACAGACCACAGTGAGCAGTGAGCATGATGAATTCCTGACAGATGAGATGGAATTATCCACCACCCCTTCTCCTAAGACTATTGATTCTGCAGGAGGAGGCCCATCTGATGAGGATTCTGAAGTGGAGAACACAACAACTTTATCTAGTTCCATGCAAGCCACCGTGGTGTCTACACGTGCTACACAACAGACATCAGTGTCGAATGAGGAAGACAGAGAGACTGTGAAATCAACCAGTCCACTCCCTGTTGATGGGTTTTCAGGGGATGACGACTCTGAAGGCTCTGGAACCTCCGCCTCTGTAGTTGAGACCTCCCAAACCACAACTCCCACCAAAGACACGAGCTCAACAGCTACTAAGAAGGGTGAAGTGACAGAGGTTACAACTCCAGTACCTTCATTCTCAGAGGAGGGCATCTCTGGGGAGGAAATGACAACTTGGACACCCAAACCCTCTGAAACCACATCCTCTCCGTATAGCACAGATAAATCATCAGTAGCTTCCATTTCCGATTTAACCTCTACAGATGAAGAAAGCTCTGGTGACCAGATCCCTGATATGTTTACCAAAGACTCTGTAACTACAGCTTCTTACCTGGATAGCACTAAGAAACCTACCACAGCGTCACAGGAAACTGCAACAGCAGAGAGTGAAAAGACTGCTACAGCTACAGTTTCTTCTCTGTTTAGCACTGAGGAAGCCTTACAAGTAACAACAATGTCACGTGAAACTGTAACAGATGAGACTGCAAGGACTGCTACAACTTCAGCTTCTTCTCTATATAGCACAGAGAAACCATCAGGGGTGTCCGTTTCAGAAATAACCTCCATGCATGAAGAGAGCACTGATGATCTGAACCCTGAAATGTTTTCCAAAGAGTCTGTTACTGTAAGGGAACAAATTACAGCCACAACTACAGTTTCTTCTCTGTTTAGCACTGAGACACCAGGACAAGTAATAACATCATCAAATGAAACTGTGACAGATGAGACTGCAAGGACTGCTATAACTTCAGCTTCTTCTCTCTACAGCACTGAGAAACCTTCAGTTGCTTCCATTTCGGATATAACCTCCGCAGACGAAGAGAGCTCAGGTGAGCTGACCTCGAATATGTTTGCCAAAGAGTCTGCAACTACCACAGTTTCTCCATTTGACAGTACTGTGAAAATGGAGCTGGTAACAGCCACAACAATGTCACCTGAAAAAGCAATAGCAGAGAGTGAAAAGACTACATCTACTACAGTGTTGTCTCCGTTTAGCACTGAGAACACAGAGAAAGCTTACTCCCAGCTGAGTTTGTCTGTCCATTCCACTGTTGAGCCATCTGTAATGCCTGATGTGGTGGTCCAGTTTGTCACAACCTTTGTGCCCGAGGTGGACATGACAAAGCCTGGGAAATCTTTCCATCAGGCCAGGTCTGAGATTGCATTTACCCAACATCCTCTCACTTACGTCTCAACTGAAAAAACTGCAGAGGCCACCACGAGTCCCATGTTGCTTGAGCTAGATTCAAGGGACTCCATTGACACTGTAACCACACCTGCACAGGGCTCAGAATCACCTTTTGTTGCCACGGCTTCTACAGCAATACCGTTTAAATCAGAAGTTGAATCTTCAAGCCAGGGACTTACAACAGAGAGAGTTTCTACTGATACAGAGGTCAGCTCAGAACAAGATAGTGAGGTCAACAGGACTTGCATTCCCACCAGTATCTCTATAAAGGAGGAAGCGACCGGGTATATTGTTACTCTAGTCACGAACAATGCCACTGCGGTGTACAGTACACCTGCTTCCGCTGCGGTATCATCTGCTTTGCCAGACATTGAGGAAGAGGCGGACTATGAAAATATTCCAGATCTCTCACAGGTTGAATCTGAACCTGCTCTTCAAACAACCACAAAACCAGAGGGAGAACCTACAGCTGTCAGCACTGCCCCTGACACAAGTTCAGTCCTCACCTCCGTCGATGAAGAGACCTCAGGTGATCAGACACCTGCAATGTTTACCAAAGAGTATGTAACTACAACAACCACAGTTTTTTCTCTGTTTAGCACAGAGAAACTCACAACGTTATTACAGGAATCGGTAACAACAGAGACTGAAGGCACAGACCAAACCGAGGGACCAGCAGTTACTCCTGTTATTGATGAGGCAGAGGCGAGCCCAGTCCTACATGTAATGACAACAACAAAATCACCAGAAGCGAGTGCTGCTATTGATCATACCGAAAAACCATCCGACTCTGAGGAGTTTTTTACTCCAAGTGTTGATGACACAGAAACAGGATCAACAGATGAAGATAGTTCTGTAGACGAGACGACTCCAATGACCACCCAGGAGTCTCTTGAAACAGAAGCTCATGTGCACAGTAGCACAGCCAAGCCATTGCAGACATCCACATCACCAGTCTCTGAATATGCAAGTGCCCTCACCTCTGCTAAAATAACTGGTGATGGTGAAGAAACAGAACAGCCATCAGACTTTCCCAGTTCAATGAAAAGCACTGTGAAATCAGTCCTACCTGATACAGATGAGGAGAGTTCAGGTGACCAGACTCCTGATATGTTTACCAAAGAGTCTGTCACAACGTTAGCTTCATCTCTGTATAGCACTGGGAAACCTACTATATCTTCACATGCAACTGTAACAGCAGAGACTGAAGTCACAGAAGAAACAGAGAGGCCATCAGGCTCAAAACAGCCATCGTCTACTCCTGTTATTGATGAGACGGAGACAAGCCCAGTTCTCTCCTCTACAGACAAAACTAGTTCAGGTGATCAAACCCCTGATATGTCTACCAAAGAGTCTGCCACTGAACAAGTAACAACCACAGAAATGCCACACTTAATGACCACAAGAGCAGATAGTGAAAATATGGCATCTACAAAAGTGTCTTCTCTGTACAGCACAGAGAAACCCGACTCAATGAGTGACCTCGCCTCTGCTGAAATAACTGCTGATAGTGAAGAAACAAAACAGACGGAATCAACAAGCATAGAACAGCCATCGGGTGTTTCCAGTTCAATGGAAAGCACTGGGAGCTCAGTCCTACTTGATACAGATGAGGAGAGCTCAGGTGACCAGACTCCTCATAGGTTTACCAAAGACTCACCAACTACTACAGTTTCTTCTCTGTATAGCACTGAGAAAGCTACAGTATCTTCACAGGAAACTGTAACAGCAGAGAGTGAAGTCACTGAGCAAACAGAGAGACCAGCAGGCTCTGACAAACCATCAGTTATTGATGATACTGAAACCAGCTCCGTCTTACCTTTTACAGATGACAAGAGCTCAGGGGACCAGACAAGTGAGGGTTTCACCGCAGATGGTTTTGCAACAGAAGCCCCTCTCCTGGCTAGTACAGCCCCTCCAATTGTCTCTGTCCATTCCACTAAGGTGACAACGGAGGCCAATGTGATGATCCAGTTTGTCACAACATTTTCCCACAAACCAGACCTGACAACACCTGAGGCTTTGCTCCAAGAGGCCCTGTCTGAGATTCCATTTACCCATCGTTCCCAACCTGACATATTTTCCGAGGAAACGGCAATGCCCACAACCAGACCCATGCTGCCTCAGGAAGATTCAAGCCAGTCTGTTGACACTATAACAACACCCTCACAGAGCTCCGAATCAAATTTAGTCCCCACTGCCTCTCCAGTGAAGACTGATGCTGTACTATCTACATCAGAGGAAGAGGAACAAGTTGAAGCTTCAAGCCAGGTACCTACAACAGAGGATGCTTCTCCTAGTGCAGAGGGCAGCTCCGAACAAGAGGCTGAGGTCGAAGAAACAGCCATTTCTGCCATTGGCTCTCCTCTAACTGAGAAAGTGTTAGAAACTAAAGTGTATAGAACACCAACGACAGACATTGATGAAGAGGTGGACTATGAAATTATAACAGAGCCCGTAGAGGTTGAGTCTAAACCTTCCCTCATTGAAACCACCACAACACCTGAGGTAGAAGCAACCGCGCTCAGCACTGTCCCAACAAAGACAACGAAGATTGAGAGTGCATCATCAAGCTCAGAGAGTAGTTCATCGAGCAGCTCAGAGGAAGAGTCAAACCCATCTGTGACTCAGTCAGTATTGGCCTCCAGCTCAGAAAGCAGCTCAGGAAGCAGCTTGGAGAAAAAGGTGACCAAAGTTTCCGCTGTGAAGCCAGAGAGTGACACAACAGAGGAGACCACCCCATCCCTCTCTGTTACTCAGACAGAACTTGCAACCGCCATCACTGGTTCACCCTCTCTCGCGCATCCTAGGGCTGAAATTGAGTCGGCGGGTTCTGAGAGCAGTCCCGGAGGAAAGACGGCTTCTGACGTTGTTACTCCTGCCACTAAGATGCCAATGTGGGAAATGCCAGAGTACACAACTGTATCGCCAGCTGAAACACCGAGCCGGACAGAATCCGTCTCTATGATCCGAAGCACTCCTTCATCTGTGTCTGAGGAGGAGGAAAGTGTGGACTATGATAATGTATCAGGACCTACATTAGTCGAGGGTGAACCCCCCATCAAGGTAGTGGAAACTATCACTTCAGCTGAGACTGGAATGGATTTGGGCCACTTGACTGTTGGTGAGACAGTTGAGATTGCAGGTATGTCATTTAAAAAATGTTGGTCAATAATACAATGCTATTGTGTGTTATGGAAATAATATCATCATATCAAACGTTTTAACATTTGTCATTTAACATTTGTCTTCTCTAGAATGTGAAATCATTTGAATGTTTGTTTTTCTCGTTTTACTCCTATTCTACACCACAGGCATCCACTCCTGCGCTGAGAACATGTGTCTGAATGGGGGCTCTTGCTACAGAAGCGGAAGTTTCCAATCTTGCAGCTGTGCCCCTGGCTACAGTGGAGATCGTTGTGAGACAGGTATGCCAAGAATTTTTGTTTAGTCAGTGGTGGACTAAGCTTTTTTTTAGAGTGTGATGATCAGTTGTCAATATGCTAAAGAAATACATTTTAAAGAAGACGCATTTTGGTGGCTTGCTGGTGTAGCGTTGGGTGCATTAGCCATGTGCCAAAATTTGACGAATGGTAGGATCTGTATAATATTTGGATTCATAGAGTTCTTCAGAAATATGTATTTGCACCCCCATGTTTTTTTGTTTTCCTATGCAGTGTAATCTACCCATGTTATTTCAAAATAATTTTCAGACATTGATGAATGTCAATCCAACCTCTGTCGCAATGGAGGTACCTGCATTGACGGCCTGAATTCCTTCACCTGTGTTTGCCTCCCAAGCTATGCTGGATTGTATTGTGATGAAGGTATGTTTGTTACAATTTCCATGGGATCTGTCAGTATGATCCTCTCCGTGTCGAACATATCAGCTGAATCAAATCATTTGATCAGATATTGGTTTTAGGTTGTTTCAGGCTTCCAGCTAACCTTTTTTTTTTTAAAGTGTTTTTATGTCCGACCTAAAGTGTATCCACACATTAGAGCACTTGTACGTACAAGGGAGAATATGACATAGTAAAATAAACTACGTCATTGTTCGTAGCAATGGCGTGAGGTGCTCCATCGCTGGTTTCTAATTCACACAAAAATACATCACAGATCATTGAATTTAGGAAACAGAGGAAAGACATTTGGCGTTGTTGGAGAAACGTGACGTATCTCCAGATAGTGTGTGTGTGTGTATGTGTGAACTATCTTAATATGTGATCAGTTACCTGAGCCCCTGGGAAATAGAGTGAGACGATGAGCCTGAGTCATTAAAACACTGGAGTTAGAGTAGAAATGTGATGGTCACCTCCCACCTCACAGTACAGCTCCATTCAGTGCCTTCTCCATAACACCTGCTGCTTCCACTCACAGACAGTCTCTGAGTCATAAACATCTTTATTTATGTCTTCAGGACATCCACATTTTACAGGCCTTAGTGTCGGCCTCAGGCACTCATACTATTAAGATATAGGGTAGTGTTACTAAACACATTGCCAGGGGCAACAGTCTCTACAAATTCCACATGACTGGAAACACAATGGCCTAATAAAGAAATCACAGACATTTGGTTGATACCCACACCAGTCAAGTTGTGAAGGAATTTACCAGTACAGGTGTGCTAGTCTTAATCAGCTCAACAATGTGCAATCAATCACTGGCCTTAAGCAGGGAATGTGAAAGGAATCAGTAGACATTGCTGGATTTGTTCAACAGAACCTGGGTCGGGACACTCGTTGACATTGATGGGTGTAATGACGAAGGATGATGTCATCCAGACCAACTCATAGCCTCTTATTCGAGTCTATAGCTTCGCTGCACCCCATTTTGTCCCTAGTGTGTTGACCAAGGGCATCATCCAGATGGGCCAGTTTGTCCCGACCACACCTCGAATGTTGCTGCCTTCACTCATCAGCGAGCCAGGGCCGTATCCTGTGTGCTAAGACCCAGCTGTTTTCTAAGGGTCTCGTGCCAGAGGAGAAACAGTAAGGGTGGACAAACAGAGAAAAGGTCACGATTAATCCGTAGGGTTGTACAGCTGTATCGAGGGAGTAACCACGACAAGAGAGAGAGAATAAATAGTAAATAGACGTGTCACAGTAGTACACACAAACACACAACACACACACACACACACAAACACACACACACACGATTGCATCATGACAGGGTTACAATCAAAATGGTTAATGAAATCTGATAGTGAAAAAGATACATAGATAACCACTAGTGTAGGCTACCAAAGGGCTGTGCTTACACAGGCAGCCCAATTCTGATCTTTTTTTCCACAAATTGTTTTTGGACCAGTCACATCAGATCTTTTTCAGAGGTGACCAAAAGCCTAATAAGTATAAAAAATATCAGAATTGGGCTGCCTGTGTTAATGCAGCCCTTATGTAATGAGGTTAGGAGATGTTATTCTTCTGCTGTGTCTGTTCGAATCTGAGGGGATTGATAGCTGAATGTGTGATGCTTCATACTTAGATTCTTATTTTGGGAAACCCCTGGCTTGGTTCCAGTCACAGTAACTGCTGTAGGAATCGCCAGCTGATGCTAATCTATATTAGGAATTGCCAGCTGATGCTCAACTATATTATATAATATTAATTGGTACTAAGTCAGGAGTTTCCCAACATAATTATCCATATATGCAGTATCCTTGCAGAGCTATATAAATTTAAAAAAGCTATATATATATGCAGTCACCTTGCAGAGCTATATAAATTACATTCCAAAATCGTAGTCTTAAAGTATTTCACTTTTAATTAGCTATGATAAGAATAATAACCTTAAATAGTTTAGCATCGACCTGAGATTTGGGGAAGATCCAGTACACACAGCTATCCAGGCTGTTAGTGTGATACTCCTGCTGTTGTAGACCCTAAGTGTCTTTCTTTGTTTGACCTCCCCACTCGTTTAGTGGTGCTGGGGGGTGAAGGAGGCAGCAGCCATATCCTGACCCTGAGAGAGAGAAGTACAGTGAGAGAGATAGCTCTAATTAGTGTGTCTGAGATAGCAACAGGGCCAGACACACAGTACCCTGCTCTCTGTCTTTCTCCCAAATATCTCCTTAATCTATTTGTTATGCACTGGAGGATTAGTAACAAACAAAGATAAACATGCAGATAGGACTAGGCTCTTACAGGTGTTGGACAGATTGGACATTCTTAATTCTTTAAGGCAGATTCTATTTTTTCTGTGAAATAATTGTGAAAGGGTATTGGAATATGTGTAACCTTTATATCTACTAATCATATTACCTCTCTCTCTCAGACACTCAGACATGTGACTACGGCTGGCATAAGTTTCAGGGACACTGCTACAAGTACACCCCCCAGAGGAGGAACTGGGACACAGCGGAGAAGGAGTGTCGGGTACAGGGGGCACACCTCACCAGCATTCTCTCCCATGACGAGCAGCAGTTTGTCAACCGTAAGTGTGATATCACACATGCACGTGCACGACACACAAACAACGCCATTAGTTGCACACAAGACACAACCAACTAATAGTTCAGAGCGTTTGCATTACCGGACAGGCAAGCAGACAGACACTCTTGCAGAGAAGAACGCTCAATAACACCGTATTAACAATCTGTAAGTTACTTCTACGGCGTGTCACAGACAGTATACCTCTTAAGGCACAACCCCTGCAAGGTAGCGGCCAATAGTAGGATTATCCTACATCTGGAACGGATTTCCAGGAACACCAGGGGATTCACAACACATCAGCAGTGTATATGGGCTGTGGAGAAATAGTTGAAGAGGCATAGTGGATGACTACAGTAGTTCTCTGGCTGGTTAGCAGCGCCAGCAGAGTAGACGACAAACGTCTCGACAGAGAGAGAGAGAGAGAGAGAGAGAGAGAGAGAGAGAGAGAGAGAGAGAGAGAGAGAGAGAGAGAATGGAGGCAGGCAGTTGGAACAGGAAGAGTGATGCATGTATTTAAAAATGCCTCTCCGTGTTTATGGAGGGACTGAAATACGCCTAATAAGGCAGTGGAATCAAATCATTGACCTCCTGTGTTTCATTGTGCCATGCCCACCAGGTCTTGGACAGGACTACCAATGGATCGGCCTGAACGATAAGATGTACGATAATGACTTCCGCTGGACCGACAGCATGCCCATGGTAAGAAGGGGTTCTCACAGTTTATAGCCTCAGTAAACAGTGTTGAATCCTGTTAAATATGTTGCTGACACCATCATCTGGGTGGCCGTCACCCGAGTGGCGCAGTGGTCTAAGGCACTGCTATTCAGCGTCACTTCAGACACCCTGGTTCGAATCCAGGCTGTATCACAACCGGCCGTGATTGGGAGTCCCATAGGGCGGCGTACAATTTGCACAGCGTCGTCCGGTGTTGGCCGTCATTGTGAATAAGAATTTGTTCTTAACTGACTTGCCTAGTTAAAGAAAGGTTACATTTTAAAAAATTATCCTGAAGTAGTGAAAAAATAAACTCACTGTGGTCACTTTCTCATGATGTACACTACTTTGTCCTCGACACCCTGTTGGACGATCGCACTGGCTTGGTGTCACGCTACACTACATGTCCAGTGACATCGGGTGCCACTCAATGACAACAATCTCTGTCATTCACAAACTTTAACAATTTTTTTAAAATAAAAGAAGAGCCACGAGGTGTGCCTCAGTGTGTAGCGTTATGCGTCTGCACAAGTGGAAGTGTGTTTGCTTATGGCTGTGTAAACTTACTGCAGATTCCCCTCACTAAACAGGAAAGTGGTTAATTACTACTTTCAGCTACGTAATACAGATGAACTCTCCACTTCAAAGATAAGAGCCCACCATCACCAGTGGAGAGTGGGAGGGTGGAAGGGGGAAGGACAGAGAGCGCCTTGGGGGCAGGAGATAAGTTGTGTCCATTTGCAGCAGGATCCCCTCTCAGCTGAGAGAGATAGGAATGAAGGTGTCAGTGATGCGGAATAGAGAGGAGCTGACAGGCACAGACAGGTACAGGCCTCCCCCTCTCCTCCCTCTCCTCGGGAAGCACAGCAGGCACCCGGGGGAAGGGCCACCAACCAGCAGCCAGACACACAGATGGGCAGCACCTGTGCACGGCAGCAAATAGAGAGAAGGGGTAGGGTAGTGGGCCTGGGTGGGTGGTCAGCTTTACTGTATCTCGACTTTATCTGGGAGCAGAGAGTGTATTATTAACATAACTTGTATTAAATAATCTCTTGCATAAGAAGCTGGACAGAAGAAGAACAAAGCACATTAGACGTACACTACATTTCAAAAGTTTGGGGTCACTTAGAAATGTCCTTGTTTTTGAAAGAAAAGCACATTATTTATCCATTAAAATAACATAGAATTGATCAGAAATACAGTGTAGTAAATGACTATTGTAGCTCGAAACATTTTTCAGCAACCATCACTCCTGTGTTCCAATGGCACGTTGTGTTAGCTAATCCAAGTTTATAATTTTAAAAGGCTAATTGATCATTAGAAAAACCTTTTGCAATTATGTTTGCACAGCTGAAAACTGTTGTTCTGATTAAAGAAGAAATAAAACTGGCCTTTAGACTAGTTGAGTATCTGGAGCATCAGCATTTGTGGGTTCGATTACAGGCTCAAAATGGCCAGAAACAAAGACCTTTCTTCTGAAACTGACTGGTCTATTCTTGTTCTGAGAAATTAAGGCTATTCCATGCGAGAAATTGCCAAGAAACTGAAGATCTCGTACAACGCTGTGTACTTCTCCCTTCACAGAACAGCGCAAACGAGCTACAACCAGATTAGAAAGAGGAGTGGGAGGCCCCGGTGCACAACTGAGCAAGAGGACAAGTACATTAGAGTGTATAGTTTGAGAAACAGACACCTCACAAGTCCTCAACTGGCAGCTTCATTAAATAGTACCCGCAAAACACCAGTCTCAACGTCAACAGTGAAGAGGCGACTCCGGGATGCTGGCCTTCTAGGCAGAGTTGCAAAGAAAAAGACATATCTCAGACCGGCCAATAAAAATAAAAGATTAAGATGGGCAAAAGAACACAGACACTGGACAGAGGAACTCTGCCTAGAATGCCAGCATCCCTGTGTCACCTCTTCATTGTTGCTGATAATGGGCATCTGTACGCCTTTGTAGATATACCATTAAAATCAGCCGTTTGAAGGTACAATAGTAATTTATAACAATAATATGTCTACACGGTATTTCTGATCAATTTTATGTTATTTTAATGGATTCTTTTGCTTTTCTTTCAAAAACGAGGAAATTTGTAAGTGACAACAAACTTTTGAACGGTAGTGTACATATACAGTTGAAGTCAGAAGTTTATATACACTTAGGTTGGAGTCATTAAAACTTGTTTTTCAACCACTCCACAAATTTCTTGTTGACACACTATAGTTTTGGCAAGTCGGTTAGGACATCTACTTTGTGCATGACATAAGTCATTTTTCCAACAATTGTTTACAGACAGATTATTTCACTTATAATTCACTGTATCACAATTCCAGTGGGTCAGAAGTTTACATACACTAAGTTGACTGTGCCTTTATAAAGCTTGGAAAATTCCAGAAAATGATGTCATGGCTTTAGAAGCTTCTGATAGGCTAATTGACATCATTTGAGTCAATTGGAGGCGTACCAGTGGATGTATTTTAAGGCTTACCTAAAAACTCAGTGCCTCGTTGCTTGACATCATGAGAAAATGAATCAGAAATCAGACCTCAGAAAAAAATTGTAGACCTCAGCAAGTCTGATTCATCCTTGGGAGCAATTTCCAAACGCCTGAAGGTACCACGTTCATCTGTACAAACAATAGGACGCAAGTATAAACACCATGGGACCACGCAGCCGCCATACCGCTCAGGAAGGAGACACGTTCTCTCTCCTAGAGATTAAAAACTGTTTTGCGAAAAGTACGAATCAATCCCAGAACAACATATTTTACATTTAAGTCATTTAGCAGACGCTCTTATCCAGAGCGACTTACAAATTGGAAAGTTCATACATATTCATCCTGGTCCCCCCGTGGGGAATGAACCCACAACCCTGGCGTTGCAAGCGCAATGCTCTACCAACTGAGCCACACGGGACCATCAAAGGACTTTGTGAAGATGCTGGAGGAAACACGTACAAAAGTATCTATATCCACAGTAGAACGTGTCCTATATCAACATAACCTGAAAGGCCACTCAGCAAGGAAGAAGCCACTGCTCCAAAACTGACATAAAAAAGCCAGACTACCGTTTGCAACTGCACATGGGGACAAAGATCGTACTTTTTGGCGAAATGTCCTCTGGTCTGATGAAACAAAAATACAACTGTTTGGCCATAATAACCATCGTTAAGTTTGGGGGAAAAAGAGGGAGACTTGCAAGCCAAAAAACACCATCCCAACCGTGAAGCACGGGGGGTGGCAGCATCATGTTGTGGGGTTGCTTTGCTGCAGGAGGGACTGGTGCACTTCACAACATAGATGGCATCATGAGGAAAGGAAAATTATGTGGATATATTGAAGCAACATCTCAAGACATCAGTCAGGAAGTTAAAGTTTAGTCACAAATGGTTCTTCCAAATGGACAATGACCCCAAACAAACTTCCAAAGTTGTGGCAAAATGGCTTAAGGACAACAAAGTCAAGATATTGGAGTGGCCATCACAAAGCCCTGACCTCAATCCTACGGAACCTTTGTGGGCAGAACTGAAAAAGCGTGTGTGAGCAAAGAGGCCTACAAACCGTACTCAGTTATACCAACTCTGTCAGGAGAAATGGGCCAAAATTCACCCAACTTATTGTGGAAAGCTTGTGGAAGGCTACCTGAAATGTTTGACCCAAGTTAAACAATTTAAAGGCAATACTACCAAATACTAATTGAGTGTATGTCAACTCCTGACCTACTGTGAATGTGATGAAAGAATCAAAGCTGAAATAAATAATTCTCTCTACTATTATTCTGACATTTCACATTCTTAAAATAAAGTCAGTGATCCTAACTGACCTAAGACAGGGAATTTTTACTAGGATTAAACGTCAGGAATTGTGAAAAGCTGAGTTCATATGTATTTGGCTAAGGTGTATGTAAACGTCCCTCTTCAACTGTAACACGCACAGCCTTGATTCTCAATTAATTCAGAACATGTATAAATTATATTGTGTGTGTGTGTGGGGCGGGGGACTGGGGGGACTGGGGGGGGTGAAGAGGCTGTTTGATTATTTTGTGGAGGATGCAGGGGGCTGTTGTGGGGTTGCCCAAGCGGGTGTTTGTTGAGTCAGTCAGCTGAGCAGGAAGCTGATGTGTTTGCTAACCGTAATGACAGGGTCCCTGCATGGGGCCTTAGGGAAGGAATGGGGAGGGGGGGGTCACAGCTTTGAACAGACTATTTGAACAAAAAGCCTCGCTGAGAGATGGTAGCTCTGATCAATGCAGCAGTGCATTCCAAGTAGCTCTGAAGCTGTGTCAATATATACTCTATATGTACAGTTGAAGTCGGAAGTTTACATACACCTTAGCCAAATACATATGAACTCAGCTTTTCACAATTCCTGACATTTAATCGTAGTAAAATTTCCCTGTCTTAGATCAGTTAGGATCACCATTTTATTTTAAGAATGTGAAATGTCAGAATAATAGTAGAGAGAATGATTTATTTCAGCTTTTATTTATTTCATTACATTCCCAGTGGGTCAGAAGTTTACATACACTCAATTAGTATTTGGTAGAATTGCCTTTAAATTGTTTAACTTGGGTCAAATGTTTCAGTAAGCCTTCCACTATTTTTTTTCTGAGGTCTTGGCTAATTTCTTTTGATTTTCCCATGATGTCAAGCAAAGAGGCACTGAGTTTTGAAGGTAGGCCTTGAAATACATCCACAGGTACACCTCCAATTTACTCAAATTATGTCAATTAGCCTATCAGAAGCTTCTAAAGCCATCACAACATTTTCTGGAATTTTCCAAGCTGTTTAAATGCAGTCAACTTAGTGTATGTCAACTTCTGACCCACTGAAATTGTGATACAGTGAATTATAAGTGAAATAATCTGCCTGTAAACAATTGTTGGAAAAATTACTTGTGTCATGCACAAAGTAGATGTTCTAACCGTCTTGCTAAAACTATAGTTTGTTAACAAGAAATGGGTGGAGGTGTTGAAAAACGAGTTTTAATGACTCCAACCTAAATATATGTAAACCTCTGACTTCAACTGTACGTGTGTGTGTATGTGCATTGTAGTGTGTGGAAGCTGAGTTACACTAATAATTCCACGCATGTATTGTATGTGGGATGTGATGACATAATACTATTGTATGTTGTTGGAAACGTGTACACGACAGGAGGTTGATGGCACTTTAATTGGTGAGGACAGGCTTGTGGCAATGCCTGGAGTGGAATAGGTGGAATGGTATCAAATACATCACACACATGGTTTGAATCCATTCCATTTGCTCTGTTCCAGCCTTTATTATGAGCCATCCTTCCCTCAGCAGCCTCATCTGGTGTCCACTCTTAGAAAAAAGTGTTCCATAAAGGTTCTTCAGCTGTCCCCATAGGAGAACCCTTTTGGGTTCCATGTAGAACCCTCTGTGGAAAAGATTTTTCAAAATAGGGTTCTTCAAAGGGTTCTTCTATGGGAAAAGCCGAAGAACAGTTTTAGGTTCTAAATAGCACCTTTCCTTTTCTGAGATTGTAGTGTACAGTGACGGTAGCAAGGCCTTGAGAAGCCTCCGTCTCTTAACCCCGCTCTCACCTTGTTCGAAAGAAATATCCTGACTTAGGAAAAGTATATTATTAGTGCAGCATTTGGAATATACTTTCCATGGATGAATAGATACTATGCAATACTCCAAAATTGATCTGTGTCCACCATCTTACAAATTGGCAAAATGACGTTGTATTTAGAAACCTTATATTTCTCCAGACTATTTCCATGCTGCACAGCACATCTCTGTAGCAGTGTAAATGTGTATCTGAGCAGGGCTCACATGCTCAGTCTATTTTGTGTTTTGATCTCTTTTCTCTTCCTTTGTTTGGCTTTGAAGTGAAGCCTCTCTCAGAAAACTCTGTACAATTATGTCACAGAGGAGCTGGTCTTGCAGTATCCTTTGGGGTCTCTGAGGCAGCAGGGTGGATGGGGTGATGTGCGGATAGAGGACAGAGGGGTGGATGGGGTGAGAACAGAGAGGTGGAGAGGGTGAGGATAAAGGGCAGGGGTGGAGGGGGTGAGGATAGAGGACAGAGGGGTGGATGGGGTGAGAACAGAGAGGTGGAGAGGGTGAGGATAAAGGACATGGGTGGAGAGGGTGAGGATAGAGGACAGAGGGGTGGATGGGGTGAGAACAGAGAGGTGGAGAGGGTGAGGATAACGGACAGGGGTGGAGGGGGTGAGGATAGAGGACAGAGGGGTGGAGAGGGGTAATGATAGAGGGCAGGGAGGAGGAAGGTGTTAGGATAGAGGCTAAGAGGGTGGTCAGAGAGACAGAGGGGTAGGAGAGTCAGTTTGAAAGTGGGAGAAAATGAAAAGTGATTTAGCTTACCCTAAGTGACAGTACATTTTACAACTCTTCGCCTGATCTTTGTTTGTAAGTTAACACGTGTTTAAATAATACATCTTATTTAAAAAATGTTTTTGTTGTGATGTCTATAGCCCCACAACATGACCATTATAATAGTTACAGATGTGTCAAAAGTCTGTATTGATCTGAACAGGAAAGAAGAAAATAGTGCCACCATGTGGGGAATCTAAGAATCACATACAACTGTCACATTCAGAAATTGCCTCACCAACCTAACTACACTGAACAAAAATATAAACACAACATGCAAAGTGTTGGTCCCATGTCTAATGAGCTGAAATAAAAGATCCCAGAAATGTTTCATACACACAAAAAGCGTATTTCTCTCAAATGCACAAATTTGTTTACATCACTGTTAGTGAACATTTCTCCTTTGCTAAAATAATCCATCCACCTGACAGGTGTGGCATATCAAGAAGCTGAATAAACATCATGATCATTACACAAGTGCACCTTGTGCTGGGGACAATAAAAGGCCACTCTAAAATGTGCAGTTTTGTCAAACAACACAATGACACAGGTGTCTCAAGTTGAGGGAGTGTGCAATTGGCATGCTGACTGCAGGAATGTCCACCAGAGCTGTTGCCAGATAATTTAATGTTAATTTCTCTACCATAAGCCACCTCCAACGTCGTATTAGAGAATTTGCCAGTACGTCCAACCGGCCTCACAACCGCAGACCACGTGTATGGCGTCCTGTGGGCGAGCGGTTTGCTGATGTCAACGTTGTGAACAGAGTGCCCCATGGTGACAGTGGGGTTATGATATGGGCAGGCATAAGCTACGGACAACGAACACAATTGCATTTTATTGATGGCAATTTCAACGCACAGACATATCGTGAAGAGATCCTGAGGCCCATTTCTTTTAAGGTATCTGTGACCAACAGATGCATATCTGTATTCCCAGTCATGTGAAATCCATAGATTAGGGCCTGATGAATTGATTTAAATTGACTGATTTCTTCATATGAACTGTAACTCTGTAAAATCTTTCAAATTGTTGCAATATTTTTGTTCAGTATACATACTGAAAGGCTGTTAGTAACACAGACTGCAAATGTGAAACCAACGGCATTTGTTTTATAGTTTCAACAGCTGTGTTGCTCCCTCCTGCCACATCAAACAGTGCATCTTACACATTATTGGTAAAAGCCCAAGTTCCTTTATTATCAATAGAGTCTAACTTGGTACACTTACGTGCAATAGCAAGTGGGAGCTGGTGGGTCATGTTAGGGGTAAGACATATTTGGGATTTACTGTGATCGTGAACGTACTGATTGTGTAGCCGTTGCCCTAGAGCGGGCTTAAGACTGGACTATCACTGACCATATCTACTGTTCCAATTATACCCCAGAGATAAGCAGTGTTGTCAGCATGCTGTTAGCTGTCATTCTTAGAGAGACAGAGTATGTGTTTTTGTGTTGTATGGGGTAGGACAAAGTGAGACACTTGCTAGTGGAAAATCTCTATGTTGTATTTACGGAGATCCTGGTCTGATCTGATTTAGTGGTATGTCAATTGGTTGTTTATGACTTGTGATTCATTGATGAAACACTGATCATGTATTTTACTTGTGTTTTATATTGTATTGCATCAGATTTTATATATGTTTCTCCATATCTACCAAGATGTTGAAATAAACATAATCCTAAACCTGATGATGCTGAGGTGGATGCTGATGAGATCGACGATGATTATGATGCTGCTGCTGCTACTGATGACGATGATGATCATCTTTTCATAATAGTTTGTTTCTGTTCTTTCTTTCCCTCCCCATCAGCAATATGAAAACTGGCGCCCCAACCAGCCGGACAGTTTCTTCTCATCTGGAGAGGACTGTGTGGTGATGATCTGGCACGAGGACGGCCAGTGGAACGATGTGCCCTGTAATTATCACCTCACCTTCACCTGCAAGAAAGGCACAGGTAAGACAAAGTTGTTTTTTGTTTGTTGTTTTAATTTGAATTTTCTTTGAAAACAATACTTTTTGCCATATTTTAAAAAGGGGAGTGTGTTCACCACAACTACACAATGTAAAACATGCAGTGCCCAAATGAGCGCTATTTCAATCCACTGACTGTGTACATGATCTAATCATCCATTCATCCATCCATTCATCAATCCATCCATTTATCTATTCAGCCATCCATTCAGCCATCCATTCTTCCATCTACCCCTGTGTGTTCTCCTCAGTGGCCTGTAATCAGCCCCCGCTGGTACAGAATGCTCAGACCTTCGGCAGGAAGATGCCACGCTATGAGATCAATGCTCTGGTGAGGTACCAGTGTAAGGACGGCTTCATCCAGAGGCATGTGCCAACCATCCGTTGCCGTGGAGATGGCCGATGGGACATGCCCAAAATTGCTTGCATGAGTCGTAAGTACAATAGATTGATTAATTGACTGATTCTAGTGAGGACACCTTTGTTGACTGGTTTTCACTCCACATTTTCTGACAACGTGCTATTGTTTCTTCCTCAGCATCAAACTCCCAAAGGGCATTCTCAAGTAGGCACCAGAGCTACCGCCTGTTCAGCAGTAACAACTCCAAGTGGCGGTCCGACGAGGCGGAGGCCCCACACCGTCCTCACCATCGAGGAAGGAGATTGAGGAGATCGGTGAACAGGCGAAACAGAAGACAGTGATCGCCACGGTTACGCCTGCTCACAATCTGCAGAACCTACACAATAGGAATGCATGACTGTCACTCATGTGGAGATGTTTTTTTTTTTTTTTACAAATGAAAAAAGCAAAAATACTTTTTAACAAAAAAGGAACAAAAAAAACAAACCCAAAGGAAATGTGACATTTTCTTACCATTTTGATGATGGAATCTTGGAATGAAGTGCCTTTTCAAAGAATATTCTGATAAAGGGACACTAATTTATAACAACGCCAAAGTGGATACCTTCCGCTGGCTACTGGAACATAAAGAAAAATAACCTCTCATGAGTGTGCTGGGGAAGAACTTTGAACCAAATAGTGCATTCATTAGACAGTTCTCTATTTTACACAGACTGAAGATTGTTCAACTCTTATATGGTGAAAAAGATACAGGCAAATGCCAGCTTTTGTGAAATTATTGCTCTTGTGTTATGCAAATGAATACAAAACATTTTCAAATAGGCTGTGCTACGCAGCTCCTAATGCTCAAATGAATCCACAGTACCCAATACATCTCCCATTAAGATCATCTCCATAATCCGGAAATACAATTTCAAAGAAAGAGGATCTATCCTTGGGTTTATCATCAATATAGGTCTTGTTGTTAAACATGATTACTGTATGTATTTTAGGCAGTTTTTCATCCAAGATTTCATCTTTACCAGAGGAACGGAGTAGGCCCTGGGATTATTGGATGGCACACGTCACTGACCAATCAGATTTCAGATCACCGAAAGAAAAAAGAAACATGGGGGAGGCCGATCCAATCAATATAGAGTGCTTGTGATGGCGGTTTTGAACAAATAACCAGTTCCTTGTATTCAGCTGCAGCCTTCATCTCATCTCATCCGTGTCTTGTAAAGATAAATATACAGTTGAAGTCGGAAGTTTTCATACACCATAGCCAAATACATTTAAACTCAGTTTTTCACAATTCCTGATATTTAATCCTAGTCTGTAATACCAACATGTTTTAAAAGAACACTAATGTAACCTGCCTAGATGACTACTGACACATAGCAGTCACATCTGTCGCAATGAAGTGCTTTGAAAGGCTGGTCATGGCTCACATCAACACCATGATCCCAGAAACCCTAGACCCACTCCAATTTGCATACCGCCCAAACAGATCCAAAGACGATGCAGTCTCTATTGCACTCCACACTGCCCTTTCCCATCTCGACAAAAGGAACACCTACAGTTGAAGTCGGAAGTTTACATACACCTTAGCCATATACATTTAAACTCAGTTTTTCACAATTCCTAACATTTAATCCTAGTAAAAATTCCCTGTCTTAGGTCAGTTAGGATCACCACTTTATTTTAAGAATGTGATACGTCAGAATAATAGTAGAGATAATGATTTATTTCAACTTTTGTTTCTTTCATCACATTCCAGTGGGTCAGAAGTTTACATACACTCAATTAGTATTTGGTAGCATTGCCTTTAAATTGTTTAACTTGGGTCAAATGTATCGGGTAGCCTTCCACAAGCTTCCCACAATACGTTGGTTGAATTTTGGCCCATTCCTCCAGACAGAGCTGGTGTAACTGAGTCAGGTTTGTAAGTCTCCTTGCTTGCACACGCTTTTTCAGTTCTGCCCACACAGGGCTTTGTGATGGCCACTCCAATACCTTGACATTGTTGTCATGATATCATTTTCTGGAATTTTCCAAGCTGTTTAAAGGCAAAGTCAACTTAGTGTATGTAAACTTCTGACCCACTGGAATTGTGATACAGTGAATTATAATTGAAATAATCTGTCTGTAAACATTTTTTGGAAAAATTACTTGTGTCATGCACAAAGTAGATGTATGTCCTAACAGACTTGCCAAAACTATAGTTTGTTAACAAGAAATTTGTGGAGTGGTTGAAAAACGAGTTTTAATGACTTCAACCTAAGTGTATTTAAACTTCCGACTTCAACTGTATATGAATAGATATTAAAGGATATATAATACGTTGATAATGGGTGCCGTTTACTTAGGTCAACGCAAAATGACAATTGAGAGAATGTGCTCCGTGAAACACTCCAAAAGACTTGAACAAACACCTTTTTCAACAAGAGATTGCTTTTCCTCTTCTTGCTATGCTATTATTTAATCTGTGAAATATTCTGATGTTGCAATCAGTTGGCCTGACTACAGTCTCAACACTTTGTACATGTATTGTACAGGCTTTGCAGGAGACAGCTATCATCACAGTATTAGTCAATGTGATGAAGATATTCCTTTACTACACCCTACACTAAATTGACCTTATAGTTTGACATTTAGGGGTCAACAATGGACCAAAGTGTATGGCTTCAATCAGCTGATTACGCCTTGTCCTCGTCACAATATTACGAAACACTTTGTAGAGATTTTGTGTTGCACAATTGAAGACTGTCATCAATTTGTGGAGTCCCCAGCAGTTGTCCTTTTTAAAACCGTTTTTGTCTTGTATGTTTGTCTCGTTTTGCCAGTTATGTTTTAGCATTAAAGTGCACATAATAAAGTTTTATATTCATAGCATAACTTTTTTTTTTACAATGTGAATGTCTGGGATTTTTGTAATAAAAAAGAAAAAAAGAAAACAAGACCTGCTCTCCGTCACCCCCAAAAAACAATAAATGTTTGTACATTTAACTTAGGCTCCTTTTTGTTTGTAAGCTCACCACCATTACATTCAATACCAGTCTGGTAGAGGCTAGGTTTCAAACCATATTCCAAACCATGAATTAATTTTTTTGATTCTGTTGGTCAACATGACCTCTCTGTGTTAGTAGTACAGACTTATTACCAGCAGGTGGCACTGTTTCACATTTGCACTCCAGTAGTTGCAAGACATGACATTTACTGCTCAAATCTTTTGTCTACAAGAACAGCTACTGTCAATGAACTGGGGTAGTTACTTTCACTTGAGTAACTCCTGAGCACGTATCCAGGAGATACCATATTCCTGCCTGAATGTTTTAATGCACGACAGTGTTTAAAGAGAATGGTGCAGCAGAAAACATCCAGTCAACGGCAGTCCTGTGGGTGAAAACAGCTTATTGATGAGAGGTCGAAGGAGAATGGCAACAATCGTGCAAGCTAGCAGGCGGGCCACAAACGGACAAATAATGGCGCAGTACAACTGGTGTGCAGAGCGTCATCTCGGGAACTCGCGACTCAACGATCCTTGTCATGGACGGGCTATTGCAGCTGGCAACCACACCGGGTTCCAATCCTATCAGCTAAAAACAAGAAGAAGCGCATCCTGTGGGCACGCGATCACCAACTCCGCACAATTAAGGAGTGGAAAAACATCGCCTGGAATGACAGCGAGTCCAATTTGCTTGAGTGGCCTGCACAGTCCACAGACCTCAACCCAATTGAGCAGCTTTGGGATGAGATGGAACGGGCTGTTCAGAATGTACCGTCGTCCAATCTGTAGCAACTGTGTGATGCCATCGCGTCAGCATGGGCCATCATCCCTGTGGAATGCTTCCAACACCTTGTAGAATACCCCAAATAATTCAGGCTGTTCTGGAGGAAAAGGGGGTCCAACCCAGTACTAGAAAAGTGTACCTAATAAATTATATTTTAAAATGCGAGTGATATGACAGAACAAATTAATTAATGTAATGGCATTAATTAATGTAATGGCTACCAAAGCAAGACGTATTGTTGTACAGTTCACAATCTAAAACAACCGCCTCACACTTTGAGGCACAAGTCATCTCCATATCAAATCAAATCAAGCTTTATTTGTCACATGCTTGAAATGCTTACTCACAAGCCCTTAACTAACAATGCAGTTCAAGAAAGAGTTAAGAAAATCTTTACCAAATAAACTAAAGTAGAAAATTATAAAAAGTAACACAATAAAATAACAATAACGAGGCTGTATACAGGGGGTACCGTTACCGAGTCAATGTGTGAGGGTACAGGTTAACGAGGTCATTTGTACATGTAGGTAGGGGTAAAGTGACTATGGATACATAATAAACAGTGAGTAGCAGCAGTGTAAAAAAAAACGGGGGGGGGGGGGATCCATGTAAATAGTCTCATTGGCCATTTGATTAATTGTTCAGAAGTCTTATGGCTTGGGGGTAGAAGCTGTTAAGGAGCCTTTTGGTCCTAGACTTGGAACTTTTTCCATTCTGCTACTGCTTGTCAAGCATAATTTGCACCTTATATCTTTCTAAATTGAGACCGTTATTAATCATATTTTATCCAAGTTTATAATTGTGTGTTGTTGGCCGGGTCTTGCTCTTTAAAATACATTACACAAATCCTTGATATTTGACAATGTAACTGAATTAATTTGAAAAAGATGCCAAGATAACAGGGTGGACAGCTATAACGGGACAGAACATAAATTAAACCCTGAACACTGAATAGACATCGACATAGTAATACATGTAGTAACAACATTGGAACTGTACATATTAGTTACATATTCATTGTGAAAAACAACAACACAAAAATACATTGCTGGTAGAAAATCATTGGAATTAGCATTAAAACACATTCCTGTCCCTCTCTTCCTCTCCCCCTCTCTCGCTCCCCCTCTTTCCATCTCTCCCCCCTTTCACCCCAAATGCTCTTCCACATGCTTCCAGGTGGATTTTTCCATCTTCACAGAGCATTTATTAACAGCATGTGGCTCTGGCATCAGACAAATTATATGTCCATCAGAGTACCAACAAATATCTTCCTTTGGACTTGACAAGAAGAATTTGTTGATGCCATTCCGGTGCATGCACTCCACCTTAATCTTATGTTCCTCTACATCCAGAAAGTTTAGCAACTAAAAATCTTAAATGCCTTATCTTAAGCTGAAGGCCCAGGTTGATTTTCAGGAGTTGAGGGGAGTGTTTGGGAATGCAGCAACGCACTAGCCTTGGACTTGAGTATGCTTTTTGAATATCTCCATTTCTTCCTTTCTGCACACTGCACTCTGTCACTGAGTTCAGCTATTGTCTTCTTCATCCCTGTCTATTTATCTTTCCTCCATCTCTAACTCTCTTTCTCGAGATACTCTCTCCTTCTTTCTGGGTCAGCATTACGTCGTTCTCTGTCGTTCTGTGTATTGCCGCTGTCACGACTTCCGCCGAAGTCGTCTCCTCTCCTTGTTCAGGCGAAGTTCGGCGATCGACGTCACCGGCTTTCTAGCCATCGCCAATCCATTTTTCATATGTCCATTTGTTTTGTCTTGTTCCATACACACCTGGTTTTCATTCCCCAATCAATCTACATGTATTTAGCCCTCTGGTTCCCATCATGTCTTTGTGTGTAATTGTTTTATGTTATGTGGTGTTTTGAGCGAGTTTGATTTATGTAGTGCTCTCGGTTTTGGAACAAAAAATAAAAGTGCGCCTGTTAACTATACTCTGCTCTCCTGCACCTGACTTCGCCTCCCGTACACTCCCTGACAGCCGCTGTCTTTCAACTGCACTAAGAGGAAGTGCCATTCCTTCAGAAAAACCTGATTCAATTGATATTTATTCTTAAAATACTATACCTGCTATGTATACTGTAATTATTTATTCCAATTTATGAACAAAAACACATATTTTCCAACACATCAGTGAAAGATATCCATTTGTCCACCCTGTTGAGTGAATGTTCGCCCTGTTAAGTGTAGAGTACATAGATAACAGGGTGGACATTTTGAGCTAAAATTAGCAACTATGCTCCAAGTGATCGTGATGAAGCTAGGATAATGGTTGCCACTTGAAAAGGAATTTGCATTGTTTCACAATAATATTTTGAAATTATGAAATTCGATTAACGTCTCTTGTATTTTTGCATAACAGTGTGGACAAGTGATGCTTTCCCACATCACCTCACCAACATATAATGATGAAAATGTAATAGTATGAAATCTAGATACTCACCAGGTTCACCACAGTTGTTTTCCCGCCAAGGAAGTGACATCATTTCCTGTTTGTGATGTCATTGTAGAAAATGTTCACAGGGTGTCAAACGACTTTGAGGAAGTACAGAAAATAGTCAATATTCTCATAAAAAGTGCAGCATTTAACATAAAAAGACTAAAATAAGATAACATTTAATGAAGAAAATTTGAAAATATTTTTTTATTCCTAATTATTCTTGTTGAAGATGATTGAACAGCACTTGGGACATTGAAAAATTGCCTCCTTCCACTGAAATTAAATAGTCTAAAATAGTGATGCACCGATATTATATTTTTGTCCGATACCGATATCCGATATTTTCCTTGCCCAAAAATAACGGTAACGATAACCAATATAAAAAAATGTTGCGGCCTTTTAAGCATTCTAGTACAGTTAAATAATTAACACACACACATGGACAAAGTGGTCTAAGGCACTGCATCTCAGTGTAAGAGGCGTCACTACAGTTCATATCCAGGCTGGTTCATATCCAGGCTGTGTCACATCCGGCCGTGACTGGGAGTCCCATAGGGAGGCGCACAATTGGCCCAGAGTAGTCCGGGCCGTCATTGTAAATAAGAATTTGTTCTTAACTGACTTCCCTAGTTAAAAAAAGGTTACACAAACACACACACACCACACTGAACAAAACGTTTTTTTGTTGGCATTTACGTATGTACCCCTTACCAGTAAAACATAATCAAAACCTATTTCTTTCACTTACTTGCTGTGCTGTTTCGTTGTTCATTTGTTCAGTCGTTTTATTCTCTACCAGGATTTCTATGGAACACCATTTGGGTGTTTGCGTGTCAAAAAAGATACACATCAAATAACACTATTTGACGTGTCAAATTACACAATTTGACATGTCAAATAACACAACATAATCTGTTTCAGTAGCTATAGTTAGCTAGCTGATTATATAGCTAGGTGTCATCATCTAAAATCACCCTAATTTATAAGACAGTTCTTATTTGATTAATGGTGGTCGGACCCATCTATGTGAAGCTAGCCACAATAAGGATTAGCCACAATGGTGGACTTTGTGGTTAGCCTACAAAATAAAAGTACAGCATAATTCTACTATTTGTATTCATTTGCATCACTGTCAATGACACACTTTTATTTTGAAGGCAAAATGCAAATTATACTACTGTGCCTAATCCTTAATGTGGATAGCTTCACAACACATAACCCGGTCCGGTCGAGCGTCACTAGCCAATTGACGCTAGCTGGCTGCTTATAACATTAACTTTGGGCAACAGGGTTAAGTAGCTCGCTAGCTATTTATTTTCATGAACTGAAGTTCAATTTCAATAGGCAAACAACAAGTGGCAACCTAGCTAATACTTACTCACAAGAATCCCTAAATCATTGCTAAGAATAATGAAAATGACTGCAGTTTCTACTGGTCAATGTTTTCAGGCTGGTTGTATTGGTGTTACCTAGGTACCAAGCTAAAGCTAGCTTTCACAGAAGTTGCGGTTTAACACATTTTGCTTTATTACCAATGTGGTATTGTAAACACATTGTTTGTGACCGGTGTTTGCTTGATTGCAGACTTGTTTGTACAGCTTTGACAGTGCTACTGTATCTTTAGTATGTGCAGTTGAAGTCGGAAGTTTACATGCACTTATGTTGGAGTCATTAAAAATTGTTTTTCAACCACTCCACAAATTTCTTGTTAACAAACTATAGTTTTGGCAAGTCTGTTAAGGCACCTAGTTTGTGCATGACACTAGTGGGGGCAGCTACTGAGGCTATACCTAAGAGTTCAGGGAGGAAGAGGAGGAAAGCAGTCCCATGGTGGACAGAGGAGTGTGGGGAAATGGTGAGGAGTAGGGACAGGTCATTTAGAGTACTGAAAAATATGCATAACTTCCAACATCTGTCAGGAAAAGTGTTCACAAGTGAGAAGGATGTGGCAGTAACAGATGACGAGAAGGCAGAGATGATGGCCAACGCGTTTGTAGAAGTGCATAGCTCTAGATATTTGTCAGAAGAGGGGGAGAGAGAAAATGAGAGAGAGGCATCCTGAAGTACTGGAAAGGAGGGAGGATGTAAATGATGCGTTGAATGCACCATTTACCATAGCAGAGGTGAAAAGGGCAATAGGTAAGCCTGGGTTAACTTCAACTGGGAAAGATGAGGTGTGCTATGTTATGTTGGCCCATCTTGGTGATGAGACACTGGATAAGGTTTTGGTGTTGTACATCACCGTGTGGGAGGAGGGGAAACTACCAGACAATTGGAAGGAGGCAGTAGTGGCACCAATCTGGAAGCCAGGGAAGGACCCAATGAAGCCAACAAGCTATCGGCCAATAGCTTTAACTTATTACGGAGAGGCTAACTTACTTCCTGGAGTGCAGGGGGCTAGTATCGCCACATCAGAGTGGGTTCAGGATGGGAAGGGGAACTATGGACCTAGTGCTCTGCTTAGAAACAGAGGTCAGGAAGGCTCAGGTGAACAAGGATACTGTTGTAGCTGTCTTTTTTGATGTGGAGAAGGCGTATGATATGATGTGGAAGGAGGGAGTGTTAATCAAGCTTGATATTATGGGGGTAGGAGGGAGAACCTACAAATGGATAAAGGATTTCCTGTTTGGAAGGTCTATCCAGGAGAGGGTTTGGAAGGTCTATCCAGGTGAGGGTGGGGAAGTCTCTCTCAGGCAGCTACATGGTGGATAACGGTACACCACAGGGGAGCGTGATTAGTCCTTTGTTGTTCTCAATCATGATCAATGATGTTTACTCTCAGGTACAACCGGATATTGTGAGGTCGTTATTTGCAGATGATGGGGCCTTGTGGAAGAGGGGAAGAAAGGTGCCAAACATAGTCAGGAAGGTACAGGAAGCAATTGATGAGGTAGAACGGTAGGCATTAATGTGGGGATTCAGGTTCTCTGCAGAGGAAACTCAGTGTTCTTTACCAGGATGAAGGTGGGAGATGAAGTATGCTTGAGTTTATATGGGAGAGACTAAGAGAGGGTGGGGGCCTTCAGGTTCCTTGAGGTATACTTTGACACTAGACTGACCTGGGCAGAACACATTGAGAGAGTGTTGGGAAAGTGTAAGAAGGTGCTAAATGTGATGCGCTGTCTGACGGGAAGGAGTTGGGGGCTGGGCGTTCTTCATTGAGGATCATGTATGTTGCATTGATCCGATCTGTAATAGACTATGGCAGTATAGCGTATGGTTCAGTAGCCCAGACATCCTTACCAAGCGGCAAGGACTCAGAATATGTAGTGTGGTATTTCGGACTTCCCCGGTGGCTGCACTACAGGTGGAGATGGGTGCTATGCCATTGCATATTAAGAGACAGCAGCTGGCAATTCATTATTGGGTCAACCTACAGGGACATGGGGTGTCTCTTCCTGCAAAAGGGATTTTACAAGCATGCTGGGAACATAAGCAAGGACAGAACACGAGCTTTGGGTGGGTAGGTAATACCCAGGCGACGGAGATGGGATTACATGGAAGGGAGTTTAGTCCAACGGTAGCTGTTCCTGTAAATCCACCATGGCTCCTCCCACCTCCAGTAGTTGATCTAGAAGTGTTGGAGAGACTATAGAAAGATATGGAGGGAGGATTTTGGGGCCATTTACACAGACGGTTCAAAAGATCCAAGGACACGTACTGGGTAAGCATTTGTAGTGCAGGAATGTGGGGTGGAAGTCAGGAAACGTATTACAGATCGTCTGGCTGTATATACGGTGGAACTGATGGCCGTACGGTTGGCTTTGCAGTGGGTGGAGGAAGTAAAGCCAGACAGAGTAGTTATTTGCTCTGATTCATGTGCAGTGTTAATGCGTCTCCAGTCCTTTAGGTCACGTAGCAGACAAGACCTGCTTTATGAGGTGCTACAACCCCATGGCAGGATTAGACAGATGGATATACAGATAAGATTTACTTTGGTCCCAGCCCATGTGGGGTTGGAGGGGAACGAGGCAGTTGATGTACTGGCTAAACAAGCACTTAGAAGTGGGGATGTTGATGTTATAGTTTCAATGAGCAGGGCAGAGGCAAAAAGCCTGATGTGGACAGTGATGGTGCAGAGATGGCAGGAGCAGTGGAATAGAGATACTAAGGGGAGGCATTTATTTAAAGTACAGAGGAAAGTCAAGGAGGGGAGGACGGCAGGAAGGGACAGAAGAGAGGAGGCTATTTTTACAAGATTAATGGTGGGACACAGCTAGTTTAATAAGAACTTAAATGTGATAGGAAAGCATCCAACGGGAAAGTGTGATTTTGCCAGGAAACAGAGACCGTGGAGCATGTATTGCTACAGTGTGGGCAGTATCAGAAGGAAAGAGAGAGGCTGAGTTCTAGTATGAGGGAGAAGGGATACAGGAAATTAATTTAAAGAGTATATTGAGTAGGACATCATTACATATAGTCTCAAATATTTTGTTATCCTTTTTAAGAGCAACGGGGCTGTCAGGTAGGATTATTTTTCCCCGTCTCTGGCCCACACTCCAGTACAGTAGGTGGCAGTAATGCACCATACCGTTGGATGCCAACCGCCAATAAACCCCACAGAAGAAGAAGTAGACTAATTTGCCTCATGCACACACGCACTTCAACAAGGAAACAGCGCCACGCTTCAGACTAACACACGAGGTAGGTTAAATTATATGATTATACTCTACCAACACTTCAATCATTATTCGAGTAATATTTCACATTGCTAGATCATGTATGTTTAAATGGGCAGGTTTATACATGGGACTCACAGCAAACACTTGACTTTGGCGCCTTATGCCAAAGTATTGTTGGCAAACGAATGCACTACTCAATCCAACATTCTCTTTTGTCTCAGGATTCTTGGCTATACCTTGAAGAGATACAATAAAGAGTCTAAAACCAATAATTTGTTTCAGTTTCATTGTCTACAAGTCATGGACATGCGCTCCATGACAAGGTGCTTGTTAGGTTCTCATTGTGTAGACTGCTGCACTGTCATTAGAGCAGACTTGATTTGTGATTACAGGTCTCTGGCTGGGAAAGAAATCCTTCAATCTTCCTCATGAAACGCAGATGTCCCGCTGCTAAGCTCCGGAAAACAAGACTCTCACACGGTTTCTTTGGGATATCGGATGCTTTCTGGGACCTCTTCTGTTTTGGAAAGGAAATGTGCTCTGGCGTTCTCTGGTTTCCTGGTCGTCTCAGGCTCAGTCTGAGTCTAATCAAATTGTATTGGTCACATACACATATTTAGTAGATGTTATTGCGGGGGTAGCGAAATGCTTGTAAACACACAAAAAAACGAAATACCTGGATGTTGCTTATGAACTAGAAGCAGAGCTGCCATATCTGTTGGCGCCATCTTAAGATCACCCCCGCGCCATGTACATTGTTCATTCATTTCTGTGGCATCTCCTCATCCTTACTCTGGATTTCAGTAATGAGCATGAAACATGGGCTCCCGAGTGGTGCAGCGGTGTAAGGCACTGCATCTGAATGCAAGAGGTGTCACTACAGTCCCTGGTTCGATTCCAGGCTGTATCAAATCCCGTGATTGGGAGTCCCATAGGGCAGCACACAATTAGCCCAGTGTTGTCTGGGTTTGGCTGGGGTAGGCCGTCATTGTAAATAAGAATCTGTTCTTACCTGACTTGCCTAGTTAAAAAAAATATATATATATTGAAAGAAATGTAACCCCCTGACACACGCGCACACACACACAGTCTGCATACTCATGACTGTTTTGTAAACAGCACTGTCCCTATTTACCTCTACATAGTTTTTTATGGCCTTATTAATGCTATTTCCAGCCATCTCCCTGTCGGTTGCAGTGTGTTAAGTAGTCTTGGAAGTGGCTGTCACATGACCTCTTAAAGTGGCATGTCAATCGGTTCATGGGATGGTAATTAACACCCTTAAGTTCTTCTGGGTTTTCTTTTCACTTACACAAATGTATCCCCATTCAATTTCACCACAGTTAGAACCACTTGGAGAAAAAGCTCCCTTTATTCTACTTGGTAGGCTAGGGGACACTTACACTTAGCATACCAAAGCAAAGAAAGTAGAAGTGTAGTCTGTCCTGCTTTTTCACTTGTTAGATAAGAGTAAATTGAAGCACAGCTGGCATGTCTCCCATGGAGAAGTATTAACAGCCAGAGGAGATAAAGGGGAAATACACACATTTCCTATAGGTTTGGTCTTGATAGTAAGTAGATGTCCCTGTTTATAACTTTGTATTTTTTCAAGTTTATTATGGATCTCACTATCCTCCTCCACAATTTAAGTGTTTTATGTCAAATCCATGCCAGGATTGCACAAAGTAGAGCCTTCTTTTACAGTGCCTTCAGGAAAGTATTCAGAACACTTAACTTTTCCACATTTTGATACGTTACAGCCTTTTAGAAAATTTATTAAATTGTTTTTTCCCCTCATCAATCTACACACAATAAGCCATAATGACAAAGCAAAAACAGGATTTTGTACATTTTTGCAAATGTATTACAAATAAGATGAAATATCACATTTACATAAGTATTCAGAACCTTTACTTTGTTGAAGCACCTTTGGCAGGGATTACATCGTCTTCTTGGTTGTGATGCTACAAGCTTGGCACACCTGTATTTGGGGAGTTTCTCCCATTCTTCTTTGCAGATCCTCTCAAGCTCTGTCAGTTTTTATGGGGAGCATTGTGCACAGCTATTTTCAGGTCTCTCCAGAGATGTTTGATCGGGTTCAAGTCTGGGCTCTGGCTAGGCCACTTAACAACATTCAGAGACTTGTCCCGAAGCCACTCCTGCGGTGTCTTGGCTGTGTTCTTAGGGTAGTTGTCCTGCTGGAAGGTGAACCTTTGACCCAGTCTGAGGTCCTGATCGCTCTGGAGCAGGTTTTCATCGAGGATCTCTCTAATTTGCTCCGTTCATCTTTGCCTCGATCCTGACTAGTCTCCTAGTCCCTGCCACTGAAAAACATCCCCACAGCATGATGCTGCCACCACCATGCTTCACCGTAGGGATGGTGCCAGGTTTCCTCCAGACGTGATGCTTGGCATTCATGCCAAAGTGTTCAATCTTGATTTCATCAGACCAGAGAATCTTGCTTCTCATGGTTTGAGAGTCCTTTAGGTGCATTTGGGCAAACTCCAAGCTGGCTGTCATGTGCCTTTTACTGAGGAGTGGCTTTCGTCTGGCCGCTCTACCATAAAGGCCTGATTGGTGGAGTGCTGCAGATATGGTTGTCATTCTGGAAATGTCTCCTATCTCCACAGAGGAATTCTAGAGCTCTGTCAGAGTGACCATTAGGTTGTTGGTCACCTCCCTGACCAAGGACATTCTCCCCCGATTGCTCAGTTTGGCCGGGCGTCAAGCTCTAGGAAGAGTCTTGGTGGTTCCAAACTTTTTCAATTTAAGAATGATGTAGGCCACTGTGTTCTTGGGAACATTCAATGATGCAGATTTTTTTTGCTGACTCTTCCCCAGATCTGTGCCATTACACAATCCTGTCTCGGAGCTCTACGGACAATTCATTCGCCCTCATGACTTGGTTTTTGCTCTGACATGCATTGTCAACTTTGGGACCTTATATAGACAGGTGTGTGCCTTTCCAAATCATGTCGAATCAATTGAGTGTACCACTGGTGGACTCCAATCAAGTTGTAGAAACATCTCAAGGATGATCAGTGGAAACAAGATGCACCTGAGCTCAATATCGAGTCTCATAGCAAAGGGTCTGAATACTTATGTAAATAAAGGAATTGTTTATTGTATTTTTTATACACTTTTTCAAAAGGTTCTACACTGTTTTCACTTTGTCATTACGGGGTAGATTACTGAGGATTTTTTTGTATTTAATCCATTTTAGAATAAGGCTGTAATGTAACAAAATGTTGAAAAAGTCATTGGGCCGGAATATTTTTCAAAGGCACTGTATATCATTCTCTTTTGTAAACTCAACTGCGTGTTTGTGTAAATATTTGTATGAACATAACATGATACAACAACAGACATACATTGAACAAGCCACAGACATGTGACTGGAATAACAGAAATTGAATAATGTGTCCCCGAACAATGTGTGTGTGTGGGGGGGGATCAAAAGTAACAGCAGTATCTGGTGTGGCCACCAGGTGCATTAAGTACTGCAGTGCATCTCCTCCTCCACAGGTGCATGTGTATCAGTCTATTTAACAGTGTATTTTATCTAACTGCAGTTAGTAAACCAGGTTCAACCAAAATAACCACATGCTCCCTATGTCAATGCCAGATCTAGGAAAGAGAAAAAGGTAAGCCGAAATACAACACACAAAAAGAAAGATGACCACCATAAATTGTATGATCAGTTTTATTGGCAAATATTGGCTTCAATAGGCTAGTGGTTGTGATTTCAGTCAACACAGATCTCAGTTGTCGACCTCCTGCATGTCCTAGGGGCCCATTACTATTCTAATGCTAAGAGAATACCAAGCAATAACATATATAGACCACAAGTCAGATGCAATATTTCTAGTCTCTCTTTTTTCCCACTTTATATTTGTTTTGAAATACTTTGTGACTCGTTTGATCTTCGAGTCTGGACTGGACCAACCTCTTCAAGCCAGGATTTAAGTCAGACCCTGCGTTTTTATTTGTGCGTCAACGTCATTTTGCCTGAATTATACAATTGGCAGTTCTCAAAGCAGGTCTTGGGTGGCCTGGATGGATCACCCAAAATGGTCACCTGGCTTAAGGCACTGTCTTAAAGCACTGTCTTAAAGCACTGTCGCACACTACCAACGGGGTCTTAAAGGGGGTTGCATGCTCTGAGAAGTGTAATGTAAGCCCTTTGTTTGCAGCTCGTAACTTCGGTGATGATTTACAGTCAACCCAAATCCTTTGCAACAGCAGCAGTTTGTCAATATGGATCCCTATTTGGCTGCCATTCCAGTGTTACAGACATACAGCTGTTTCTGTACTGCTGTTAAATACCAATATCAGAGTACCGCTTAGTTTGCAAGGATTCACTCCAATTGTATTGCAATCCTGATATGCACTTGGCTGTGAGTGGATGGCTAGGTCATTGTGTTTAAACACTAGGCCTATAGTAGGCCTATAGTACGCTGAGATTTTTCCAACACTGACTTTTAGCTGAAATTTGGGTGAGGGGCAGGTATGTGGAGTATGTCTTTCTCTCGAAAGAGATGCAATATGCCACACATAGTGACATAAAATGATCATTAGAAAAAGATAATGAAAACCAAAAATGTATATTAGTAACACTAATTGCTCTGTATGGCTATTGATTTAAACTAGCTATGATGAGTGAGTGACAGTTCTGTCACGTTCCTGACCTTATTTTTCCTTTGTTTAACTTTGTTTAGTTGGTCAGGATGTGAGCTGGGTGGGTAGTCTATGTTTTGTGTTTCTATGTTGGGGTTAATGRGTTGCCTGATATGGTTCTCAATTAGAGGCAGGTGTTTGACGTTTCCTCTGATTGAGAACCATATTAAGGTAGGGTGTTCTCACTGTTTGTTTGTGGGTGGTTGTCTCCAGTGTCTGTATATGTCTACCACACGGGACTGTTTCGTTTTGTCGTTCGTGTATGTAGTCTGTTCCTGTTCGTGCGTTCTTCGTTATATGTAAGTTCTCAAGTCCAGGTCTGTCTACGTCGTTTATTGTTTTTGTAATTCTCTAGTGTTCTTCGTGTTTTCGGTCTCGTTTAATAAATCATTATGTCTACCTTCACCACTGCATTTTGGTCCGACCCTTACTCCTCTTCCTCATCCGAGAGGGAGGAATTAGATGATCGTTACAAGTTCGGCACGCATACATTCATTTTATGCCTTAAACAGAAATGTTTTCATGTCGGATCACAGTTAATAAAGTTGAAAAGCACCCCAAAGAATTGTTAGTAGAGGTGTAAGGGGGAAGTCTTTAGACACAGAGGAGAGAAAGGTATCATTAAAATAAAAGCAACAATACAAGGTGTTTTTCAGAGATTAGGGTCTGTAAATTAGTAGCAAACTTTTCTGAAATTCTGAAACTTTGGAACAATATCCTAGTTTGCTGTTTCAGGAAAGTTAGCTTGAATCTCCTTTGTGAAATGCCCCTCTGCTCAGATGAATATTCACTTCAGATTCGGATTGAAATATATATTTACATTTTTTTGTGGTAGCATTTACTGTGCAAGTGTTACTGAAATAGACTTCTGCCATAGTCAAACAGTGGTCATTATGTTCATGCAATTTAGCTCATAAGCTGCTAGATAGGCCACAGTACATGTTAGTTAGGGCTCTATTCAATCAGATCTGCTTTAGCCGACATCCGCATAACGGTTGTTTTTGCGGTGTTGGGGGTGGAACTGTGTTAGAGCTGTCAAATCCACAAGTGGCTCCTGGCATTATACCTAAAGAGGATGTTGCCATTGGCTGCACGGAGTAGAATTAAGAGAAATCCCTTGTAGCCTAGTTTCCAGGTTCAAACACTGGAATGTGATCTACACCTTGATTAGGGTGATGGAAATCCTCATTTCATTGAATGATTTTCAATTAGAGCATTATTTCTATGTAGCCTACAATTTTAATGCGACTGGATGTGGCTTTGGTTGTGGCTTTGCAACAATGATCAAGACCAGCTGCTCACCGGTTTGACAGCTCTAATGCAGTTCCACCTCCAACACACCGCTAAAACAACCGCTATATGGCTAAAGCGGATCTGATTGAATCTAGCCCTTAGAAGACGTAACTCATCCAGTCCATTTCAACCATAGTGCTGTGTTATTATATGACCAACATTTTGTATAACTAAAAAATGGTATCGTTATATTATATGAGCAACATATTACATGACTGAAAATGTTAAGGAATAACGCTTGTTTCAGCTTACAAAAAATTGAGATCATAAATGAGATTTTACAGTATTCATTAAAAAAATGTATCACAGTATTGGTAAGGTAATGAGCTGATGCTACGACATGCATCTTCTGTTTATTGGTGTTGTTGTTGTCGTTGTTTTTCTTTGATGGGTTATATGGGTTTGGTGCTCAGGGCTAAGACCTTTCCTCTTCACTGCTGGCCCTTGAAGCAGTAGACGCCAAAGAGCTTTTGCTTCTTGTCGGGGAATCCCACGAAGCGCACAGCCGCCTCTGTCGGGCTGCAGTTCCTGCGGGGTCTGGAGATGGGGTAGCGGACACTGCCGTCAGCCAGCCAGCCAGAATCGCAGCGGTCATAGCCGTTCAGCTTCCATGCAGCATACATCTGGCCCACCTTGGCGATCTCAGCTCCATCATCCTGGCACGCCTGAGCAGCCTCGTTGAACGTTAGCTTGTCGGGCTGCACCAGCCAGTAGAAGCGGCCTGAGGTCAGAGAGGGGAAGACGGCCAAATGAAAACAGAGTATTTTGGTTGGGTTGCCTCATTTTAAAGAGAGGCCAATTGATATGCTGATGAACTCTTCCCTACTGTAATGTATGTCTATCTATTTCTACTACTTTTGTTCAAATAATAGATACTGCAGTGGTCTAAGGCACTGCATCACAGTGGTCTAAGGCACTGCATCACAGTGGTCTAAGGCACTGCATCACAGTGCTAGCTGTGCCACCAGAGACTCTGGGTTTGAGCCCAGGCACTGTCGCAGCTGGCCGCGACCGGGAGGTCCATGGGGTGACGCACAATTGGCCTATCGTCGTCCGGGTTAGGGAGGGTTTGGCCGGTAGGGATATCCTTGTCTCATTGCGCACTAGCGACTCCTGTGGCGGGCCGGGTGCGGGGCACGCTGATCAGGTCGCTAGGTGTACGGTGTTTCCTCCGACACATTGGTGCGGCTGGCTTCCGCGTTGGATGCGCTGTGTGTTAAGAAGCAGTGCGGCTTGGTTGTGTTTCGGAGGACGCATGGCTCTCTTGACCTTTGTCTCTCCTGAGCCCGTACGGGAGTTGTAGCGATGATACAAGACAGTAACTACTAATAATTGGATACCACGAAAAAGGGGGTAAAACAAATTATTTAATTTTAAAAAAAAGAAGAAAAAAATGAAATAATAGATACTGCAAGTCCAATGACTACCTCAAAAACAACCACATAAAGCAGACACAAACTCACCGTTGACGGCAGAGGTGAAGCAGAAGACATCGTAACGGCTCTTGGACTTGTCACGCTGGCCGTAGCTCCTCAGGCCCGCACCGGAGTTGACTCCTCCACAGGCCCGTCTGGGGTTGGTTATGGGGTACTGCACGGAGCCGTCGTTCAGCCAACCGGCATTGCACCAGTCAAGGCCACTCCTCCAGGCCTCGTAGAGCTGGTCGAAGGAGGCCACCACAGAGTCCTGGTCCAGGCAAGCCTGCTCAGCATCGTGGAAGTTGAGGTTGTATCGGCCCAGCCGTGGGGAGTAAGGGAACACCACACCTGGGAATGAGCAAGGAGCTGGGGTTAATATCTTAGTTAATTTGGCTCTTAGGCTAAATGGAGCACTCGTTCAGGAAAGTGCCAACTGAACTCACTATTCTATTGTAAGACAACTATTAGTGAGTCGGAATTGATTGTTATCCTTTTTATGACATGCACTTTTTTGAATGTGTCTTTACGTGAATGTTTCTTTTATGTCTTTAATTGAATCACCACAGTGGATAGAAACCCATTGCATAGTTATGCATGTTATATAAATACAGTTCATGGAAATCTACCGTAAATTAAAACATACAGATACACATAAAACACGGTATATCACAGCATACTCTAGGAGAGGAATGTTATTCTAACACAATACAGTCCGTCTGAATACAGATACATTTGGATTTATGTTTTACACACTCATCCTCCTGTGGGTTTGCAGACCCAGCCAGCCAGTAGGATGAAGAATGTGTGTGGTCCTTGGGTCTAGACTGGACCAGCCATGAGGGATTGGGGGTTTCTGACATACGATCTGATAGTATATGTTAGTGAGTGTAAGCTATTGCTGTTCTTGGTCCTGCAGCTCCTGGTGAGCTGCAGAGAGGATTCAGACTTCGCTAACTGATTAATTATGTGGTATTCTGCCCCTCAGCAGGGAAGGGAGATACATCTCACGCTGTTTACGTTTTAATTAGGCTGTAACAGCCAAGCTAGCAAATATGTTAGGCCAGAACAAGACTCCAAAGCACTATAATACAAAGCACAATCATCAACTGTGTACAGCAAATGGAACCTCTGGTGTCAATCATTTGGTGGTCCAGTTATGTGATTTTACAGCCGTAAAACAGCCCCTTAGGTGTTATGGTTATGTAATTGAATTAATTATCTTGACTCAGACTTTGCTGGCCCACTCCTCTATTGTCCTGACCAGTATTTTATGTGTGTCCGGCCTACAAACAAATGTAATCCCTTATACGTGTGAAATTTAGTCCAGTGTGGCTCAGTTGGAAGAGCATGGCACTTGCAATGCCAGGGTTGTGGGTTAACTTCCCATGATGGGGGACCAGTATGAATATGTATGGTCTCACTACTGTGACTCACTACTGTGACTCACTCTGGATAAGAGTCTGCTAAATGCCTAAAATGTAATGTGCTGTGAGGGAAAGGTGGCTATCGTTTGGCTGTAGGGATTGTTGACATACTGTTTAAGAGATGCAATGTTCTTGGAAAGCGGCAGGTAGCCTCGCGGTTAGAGCGTTGGACTAGTAACCGAAAGGTTGCAAGATTGAATCCCAGAGCTGACAAGGTAAAAATCTGTCCTTCTTCCCCTGAACAAGACACTTAATCCACTGTTCCTAGGCCATCATTGAAAATAAGAATTTTGTTCTGAACTGACTTGCCTTGTTAAATAAAGGTAAAAATATAAAAAGCACTGAATTGGACTTCTTCATCCCTTGTTAATGTACTTTGTGCCACTGCTAGCTAACAGAGAGGGTTGCATTTGGCCCTTGGTGGTTTAGAAACAACTAAGAGCTGATAAAGCAGAAACAATCCCCTGTAACACACTAGATTGTTACATCAGCGTCGGTAGTTTCATCTTTTACACAAGCCTGCATCCCGTGGTAGCCTAGTGCTAGCTGAGTGCTTGACTGTCAGATGTATACAGCTGCACACAAGAGAACATTCAATTGGATTACTCTGAGGGAAAATCACAACCAGCACAGAGGCTTTTCATCGGGCATGACTTTGTTCCAATGTTAACAATAGACAGTCGTTCCAGCCTGTTTTCATTATGGCCAGCTAGCTAGCTGTTCTCTATTCAAGATCCCTTTTATTAACCTGGAGCAAAATCTGCTCAGGCGGTCTTGGCCCAGATGGGAACTATGACCGTGTAATAGTATTCAATAGATTCAGGCTGACTCAGTTTTATCAATAGAATGCACAAAAAAAAGGTTGTATTTGTGCCACATATTAAAAGGAAGAACAGGACTCCTTTCACGATTATGCAAATAGCACTGTATGAGCAAGGAGGATGTTAGAATCGATGCGGAGTGGGATTAGTTCAGATGGAAAATGTGTTTTCATGTACTGCAGTGTAAGGCTGTGTGAATATAATCAGCACGGACTCTGGAAAATGAACAAAAGCTGTCTTCTTTTTTGTCTTTTGTCTTTCTACACATACATCAATATAATGGTGGTGAGGTGTTGAAAATAAGGAAACAGGCTCTGGTCTTGAAACCATTATTTCCTGGTTCTGGTCTTGAAACCATTCATTTCTACCAGACAGTAGTTTATGGGTCAGGTCATGAAAACCTCCTGTCCTTATTTACAGGGTAACAAAAGTATAACAACACCATAAAGACACAACAGTGAAGAGAACATGAAATGGAGGGTGGTGACGTGATGTGCGGGGAGGATGAGATGAGATGGCCATCGCTGAGCCGGGGAAGGAAGTAAAAAGATAATGATTTACCATCGCTGTAGCCTGCACTACCTTGCACCTCCAAGGTAACCTCATGAATGACATCCTCCATGCCATCAATGACCTCACAACGGAACTTTCCCATGTCGTCCAGGGACACGTCGTTGATGAGCAGTGAGGCATCGTCATCGTCGGCCTCCAGCAGGCGGACACGGCCCAGGAAGCTGCCATAGCTCTTCTTGTGGAAGCCCATGGAAACCAGCACATCTTCCTCCAGTGACTCATCCGCGGACAGCTTGGTCCACTTGATCCTCATGCCCATGCGGCCGAAAGACGTCCCGTGCTGGCGGTGGAGCCGGCATTGTAGAGTGATGTTGGAGCCGCGACTGGCAAACACACGGTTCTGATCACCAAGTTCAGTCTCTGGGAAGGACAGGAAAAGGTGAGTAAGTCAAGATTTACTAAAGCATCAGAAGAATACAGTAGAATACGTAACAAAGTTGTATTAACTTCGTCCAAGGGACGGTTGAGCTAACATAGGCTAATGCGACTAGCATGAGGTTGTAAGTAACAAGACAATTTCCCAGGACATAGGTATATCTGATATTGGCAGAAAGCTTAAATTCTAGTTAATCTAACTGCACTGTCCAATTTACATTAGCTATTACAGTGAAATAATACAATGCTATTGTTTGAGGAGAGTGCACATGTTTTGAACATGAAAAGTTATTAATAAACAAATTATGCACATTTGGGCAGTTTGGATACAACATTTTGAACAGAAATGCAATGGTTCATTGTATCAGTCTAAAACTTTGCAGATACACTGCTGCCATCTAGTGGTCAACATTTAAATTGCATCTGGGCTGGAATAATACATTATGGCCTTTCTTTTGCATTTCAAAGATGATGGTACAAAAAAATACAAAATAACGTTTTCTTCCCCCCTTTGTATTATCTTTTACCATATCTATTGTGTTATATTCTCCTACATTCTTTTCACATTTCCACAAACTTCAAAGTGTTTGCGTATCCTTGCTTCAGGGCCTGAGTTACAGGCAGTTAGATTTGGGTATGTAATTTTAGGCGAAAATTTTAAAAAAGGGGCGGATCCTTAAAGGCGTTTAATTACTGGTGTCAGTTCAGACGTGTCACATCTTTTAATGTTTTGAGTAATGAATTGATTTTAAAGATCGCATGTGTTTGATTGGCAAGCAAAAAAGCAGTAAAAGATCTCTGAAAAATGCCCCTCTCAACATTGCCTAGAAACACACACACACACTCTCCCTCTTCCCCTCTCTGTAGTGGCCAATCAGCTATATTATCAAAGTAGCCCTTCAGTCCTAAATAGATTCAGCTTTGGGAACCAGCCAGTCTCCCACCTCCGCAAATCATCTGCACCTAGCTCTCACCAAACTATATACCATGACCAGCTCTGGCAGTTAACACATTCAACGTTACTCCACATTAACCCCCAAGATGAAATGTTTATCTTTCACCCGCCCCAGCTGACTTGTCTAAAACATGAGTTGGGCATCCTACTATTCAGGATTTACAAAAAAAGGTGACTATACGGTTTGCAAACAGACACGTTTTCCCTCACGTTATGGCCATCATCATTCTTTCCCATCCTCCCTCCCTCCTGGCCTCCCTCCTAACCAGGCCACCCTTCAGTTCAGATAGGTAGCTGCTATCAGTCACTCCACGTGAGTTCCCACAATCTCCCTGACCTCCAGGCCCTTTATGAGAGTGTTGCTTTGTTGGGACCCCACCCAGTGGTTGCCTACACACAGTCCACTGAGCCCAGGCAGGGACATGATGGATGCACTTGACCCATGACCCACTCACCACTGGTGCAGCCGCAACCAATAAAGCTGTGTGTAGAGCCCCAGGATATACAGCCCCATGGGCCGGACAGAGCAGCCAATGGTCACCACACATCAGCCTCTTCTTAAATATATGGTGCTGACACATCACACTTCAATGAACTATACAAGCATGGCTAAAAGACAAACAGTTTGTCTATATGATCGAGAGTAAGAGTAAAATAAGCATTTCCTGTAGTATATGCAGTGGTGGAAAAAGTACTCAATTGGTAAACTTGAGTAAAAGTCATGATACCTTATTAAACAGAAAATGACTCAAGTAAAAGTGAAAGTCACCCAGTAAAATACTACTTGAGTAAAAGTTTTTGTTTTAAAATATACTTAAGTATCAAATGTAAATTTAATTGCTAAAATATACTTAAGTATCAACAGTAAAAGTAAAATATAGTATAAATAATTTCAAATTCCTTATATTAATCACACCAGACAGCACAATTACATTTTTTTTTAAATATATGGATATCCAGGGGCCCACTCCAACACTCAGACATCATTTACAAAACAAAGCATGTGTGTTTAGTGAGTGCCCCAGAGAGGCAGTAGGATGACCAGGTATATTCTCTTGATAAGTGTGTGAATTGAACCATTTTCCTGTCCTGCTAACCAATTCCAAACATAACGAGTACTTTTGGGTGTCAGGGAAAATGTATGGAGTAAAAAGTACATTATTGTCTTTAGGAATGTACTGAATAAAAAGTAAAAGTAAAAAAAAAAAAAAGGTTAAGGACAGATTTCCCCCCAAAACTACTGTAAAGTATTTGACCTTAAGTACTTTACACCACTGCCTGTATGTTACCGTACATAACGTTCTCAAACAAAGCAGAATGTTCACATCCCTCCCCTTTGAGCAGAGTATGCCCGTAGAAAAAAGCAGCCTTTGGTAAGAACCAAGTCCCCTTTCGAGTCATAATCATAAGCTACTGTGGGTTTCCATCCAATTGGCGACAGATTTAAATGTGAATATTCTAAAATCTCCATAAAAACAATATGCACATTTTCTCACCAGATATGTGTTTCCATCAAATTGACTTGTTTGTAGATAAAAGGCTTTGCGTGATGATGTAGTGCACATGAAACAACTTTTTGCAGTTAAATTCCCATGTACCATATAAAAAATACAAGTTAAAAGGGTTTCCATCTCATTTTCAACTCTACTGGTGGTTTTCTCACACATTTTTTTTGCTTTATATAGCGCGTGTGCCCACTCTGGTATTGGCACGTGTGCACTAGCCAACAGCGCAGGTATAGCCTATGTCAGGGGTCTACAACCTTTTCTAGCATGAGAGCTAGTTTTTTTAAAATTACGTTGCGAGCTACAAGGTTATTTCTAGCTTTCAAAGAGGCACATTGTTCTCTTCTCCTCTTCCCTGCAATTCTTCCCCGGGTCCTTAGTGTACAAGAGAAAGTAGTGCACTATGTTTTCTGTCCCTTCAAAATCTATATAATCAGTGATTATTTTCCCAAATTATGTTTCCTCATTTTTATTTTTAATTGCTCATCTAGCGAGTGAGAAATGCTATTCATTGACTACAGCTCAGCGTTCAACACCATAGTGCCCTCAAAGCTCATGACTAAGCTAAGGACCCTGGGAATAAACACCTCCCTCTGCAACTGGATCCTGGACTTCCTGACGGGGCGTCCCCAGGTGGTAAGGGTAGGTAACAACACATCCGCCACACTGATCCTCAACACAGGGGCCTCTCAGGGGTGTGTGTTCAGCCCCCTCCTATACTTTCTGTTCACTCATGACTGCACGACCAGGCACGACTACAACACCATCATTAAATTTGCCGATGACACAACAGTGGTGGGCCTGATCACGACAACAACGAGACAGCCTACAGGGAGGTCAGAGACCTGGCCGTGTGGTGCCGGGACAACAACCTCTCCCTCAACGTGATCAAAACAAAGGAGATGATTGTGGACTACAGGAAAAAGAGGACCGAGCACTCCCCCATTCTCATCGACGGGACTGCAGTGGAGCAGGTTGAGAACTTCAAGTTCCTTGGTGTCCACATCACCAACAAACTAACATGGTCCAAGCACACCATGACAGTTGTGAAGAAGGCACGACAAAACCTATTCCCCCTCAGGAGACTGAAAAGATTTGGCATGGGTCCTCAGATCCTCAAAGTTCTACAGCTGACCATTGAGAGCATCCTGACTGGTTTCATCACCGCCTGGTATGGCAACTGCTCGCCCTCCGACCACAAGGCACGACAGAGGGTAATGCGTATGGCCCAATACATCACTGGGGCCAAGCTTCCTGGCATCCAGGACCTCTATACCAGGCATTATCAAAGGAAGGCACAAAAAATTGTCAAACTCCAACCACCCTAGTCATAGACTGTTCTCTCTGCTTCCGCATGGCAAGCAGTACTAGAGCACCAAGTCTAGGTCCAAAAGGCTTCTTAACTGCTTCTACCCCCAAGCCATAAGACTCCTGAAAAGCTAACCGAATGGCTACCCGGCCTATTTGCATTGATCCCCCCATTATTATACTGCTGCTACTCTGTTTATTATCTACTGTATGCATTGTCACTTTACATGTACATATTACCTCATTACCTCAACTAGCCGGTGCCCCCGCACATTGACTCAGTACCGGTACCCCCTGTATATAGCCTCGCTACTATTATTTTATTGTTGCTCTTTAATTGTTTGTTATTTTTCTATTTTCTTATTTATTTATTTTGTTTATTTAGTAAATATTTCTTAACACTTATTTTTTCTTAAAACTGCATGGTTGGTTAAGGGTTTGTAAGTAAGCATTTCACTGTAAGGTCTACACCAGTTGTATTCGGCGAAAAAATTCCATGTACATTCGGAATTGTTTGGCGAGCTACTCATAGGTGGTCTGCGAGCTACTGGTAGCTCGCAATCGACTTTTTGGAGACCCCTAGCCTATATGATGAGATTATTGTTATTGACAAAAGAGCACGATTATTTTTATTTTTCAATCTGCAGCAAAGCATCCATTATCATGTTACCAGAATAAAACCCTCAATATTTTTTGAAAAGGACAATCAAGCTCATCACCTTGTAGTTTCACCACCCTGTGAAGTTCATCATCATTTATATTGTCTGTATCCTAATAAACTGCATGCTTTTCCGACAACTCCATGTGAGTTCCCACAATCTCCCTGACCTCCAGACCCTTCACAACAATATTCCACCGACATCTCTCGCATTCTTAATTTTACCGACACAAAAAGATGCCACCTTGTCTAGTGTATTTTGTTTCGTCGACATTTGGAAAGTTTACGGAAAAACGTTCTGTTTCCAATAGGCCTGTAATGACATGTTTTTATCTGACATGTACATAAAAAGGTTGGATAGATACCTGGTTAGTGATCAAATTACATCAGTAGCTACTAACTAGTGTCCGCAGTCGTCCTAGCCAGTGTGTAAGCTTAACAAAATAATATGCTTCTCTCTCTCCCGCTTTCCCTTCCTCCCTTCTGTGTCTGACTGTCTCTCCTGGTTTCTCTATTCCTCTTTCTCTCCTTCCTTTCCTCTTTTTTTGTCCTTGTCGGGTTCTCCTTGAGCCACACCAAAGCCATGACTGGAAAATGGTTCTGCCCTCTCTTCAATGGGTAAAACCTTTTCCACATGTGCCATTTACAGATGCAGGAATCGCTACCAGGTACTCCAGGTTAACAGCCTTCCGCTCTGATAATTTCTCCCCCACACCCCAATTTCCTCCACCCCTGCTTTTCACCCAACCTCTCTAAACCCCATTCTACCATGTACACAGAGCAAATAGTCGACACGTGGCTCAGCTTAATAGAGTGGCCTATACGTTATCAGTTGCACGCTATCCTGCAGAGGGGTTTAATGAGCAGAAGCTGTGCTGCCTGACAAATGTAATCTCACCCTATATCTCTAACTGCTCTTTAATTTCCTTCCTTTCCTCAGGGCTGCAACTCACTCACCACCATCCCTCCCCTCCATTCCCACCCAGACACCTCGCCTCCATGCAGGCAGGCAGGCAGGCACACCAGACGCATGCCAAAGGGTTTACGAGGCAGAATAAAAAATCACACTTCTTAAAAGAATGGGGCATGGAGAGTTTCATGGAGAGGCCCAGCATCTTTGTATGAATTCTCCCTCTGTCACTGGCTTATGACTCACAGCTTCTCTCTGCCTCATAAATTCTGGACTTGGGAAGCCGTTGAGTGAAGTTTCATTGGAAACTGAAAGCCCAGAATGACACAATCGCTCCTCATCAAACCGGGAGCGCATGACAACGTCAACGGCAGTCGGCCAGATGTGACGCCATCCAGGATTTATCCCTAAACGTTTCTGATTCTTATTCAACAGATACGAGGCAAAATAATAAAGACCTCGTTTGTCTGATTTATAGAAACATTGTTCTAGCGCTCGTAAGCCACTGGCTGAGGTTCATAATCCCTGAACATATGAGGCTGGGGATGGGGTGTACATGGTACAAATAAGAGGTCTCATAGCTACCAGGAAACACTATGCGGTTGAACATAAACTAAAAAACCCTGTACAAGGAGACCCCATACAGCACATAGACTGGCCACATGCATCTGAAACATCAAGAACAGACAGATCCTGTACAAAAAGATGCAAAGAATGCCAATGTAAAGATATATTGGTGAACAATACCCAAAAATGCCTAATTTCAGTAGAGATGTGAGTGTAAGACTGCTCTCTTACCCCTGTCCCTGCTACCTGAGTTACCAGTGGAGATATATTGCCCTTGAGTGTATGTGGCCCCAAGTAATATACACTGCACTCATAAAGCGACAGCTTTGCATGTGTATTTAACCACTTGGCAAGCAGCTAAATATTTTTTTCTGTCTGTCATATATCAAGTCTTAGCTTATTTATACAAGGCTATTTCTGTGGGGTCAAAGGTTCCCCCTAATTGTCAGATGTAACGTATAGAAACGGCTCATTAAACCATTACCTACCATTCCCCCCCCCCCCCACATATTTTGTTAAGGGTGGGGTGAAAATGAAAGAGGAGAGAATAAGTAAATGAACACATGTGCGTGACAATTAAAAAGTACAGCAGAAGCCAAGACCCTACTGCCATTTCTACGATCGTACACAATTCTCTCTCACTCCATAAAAGCTTACAGTACTGCGCTATTGGAAACAGCTGTGTCTTTGAGAGTGTAGCAACGTAGGGCAATAAATGAACAGTAACATCATAATGGAATAAATGAACAGTAACATCATAATGGTCCAACGTTGCCATGCGGCATATACTGTATGTTCGGCGTCTACAGAAGTTTAATAATGTTATCCTAACCTTATGTTAACTGGGTGTAATTGTGGTCTTTGAGATGTTGAAGGAGCAACCGAGCAAGTTGAATAGTCACTAATTAGCCTATAAGCCTACATCAGTATGTATACAGAGAGAGAGTATGTTACACAGCTGTAACTACATGTGTATCGTTGAGTGAAAAACCACACCAACCCAGGCCTGCTAGACATGCTATCCTTTACAACATCCTACAGCTCTGCACAGCTAGCCTGAATCAATAAGAAGATGGAGTTAACAGGCATAGCTGTGACCAAGGCACACACCTACACACACACCCCTGGCACGTGCCCAAAAAACGTCCACTCACTCTCACACACACACGCATGCATGTACGAGAGACTGAAAAACAGCTTCTATCTCAAGGCCATCAGACTGTTAAAACAGCCATCACTAACATAGAGAGGCTGCTGCCAACATACAGACTCAAATCTCTGGCCACTTTAATAAATGGACTAAATAAAAGGTATCACTAGTCACTTTAAATAACGCCACTTTAATAATGTTTACATATCCTACATTACTCATCTCATATGTATATACGGTTCTATACCATCTACTGCATCTTGCCTATGCCGCACGGCCATTGCTCATCTATATATTCATATGTACATATTCTTATTCATCCCTTACATTTGTGTGTATAAGGTAGTTGTTGTGAATTTGTTAGATTACTGGTTGGTTATTACTGCATTGTCGGAACTAGAAGCACAAGCATTTCGCTACACTCGCATTAACATCTGCTAACCATGTGTATGTTTTTGATTTGATTTGACAAACACTCAGATGCATGCATACACACAAACGTCAACTCCCCCCACATACATGTTTATGGTGCGGGTAACAATTTCATATTTTCTGAAGTCTCTACCAACCAAGGGAAAAGGGAGCCAACCTGATCCCACCTTCCACTTTTACCTTGCAATCCTATTGGACATCATTCCACCTGCCAATCAACATTGTCCATCGTGTTATGTTGTCGTATGCTTTTGACTCTACATCCATTGCTACACGGTAATATACGTATACCTACGAAAATAAGAGGGATCACCTAGTTAGTGTTGAATGTGCAACATAACGTCCACTTCATGAGCTAAACTATGTAACAAATGTTTCATTAGATTGTAACTTTCCTACAGTAGCCAGCTGACAGGAAACATATCCTTGTACAATATTTTCCCCGCTGCAGATAGGCTATAATAGCATACTGATGCGTGCATCTATCGAAATGGGATTTATACTCACTCTCCAATTTTTTGGGGGGTTAAATCAAATATGCTATTATTAGGCCAACAATTATTAATTGCCTACATTTACAAATCGGTAGACGAATGACAATCATTTACAGCATGATGCAAGATATTTCGTTTCCAAGCCAGGGCCAAATTGCCTTCTTTGAGCGAGAAAGAGAATGTGATAATTTTATAAAATAGAAAAGAGTGATAACATTTTTGCATGAAATACCCTACTTCCTGAATGTTGTGTATTGATTATATACTGTATAGTATACGTGATGAATGATTATTACTGGCAATCTACAGCTGCAGTGTTCCTCATTTGATTACCACATATAACAGGTTTCCCCAACTTGTGGTTAATTTGGCCCACGGGTATTTGGCTCTCAATTTTTCTGAGCAAAAAGAAAAAAACACAAATCCCCCCCCCAAAAATGTTTCATTGCTTTCTTTTTTCATTGTTAGACATGAAAGCCTGTAAAAACACTAGGAAATCAACTCCAAGCATCCCCACGGATAATAGAAGGACACGTGATCATATACAAATGTAAGCAAGGTTTGAAATGATTATGTCATTGTCAATTCATATATCTGTTTGGGCTTCTTGTGGTCAATTTGCAGCTTAAAAAATATGTGTAATTGTTTTTCAGCCCCTGCTCAAAAAAACAAAAACAGAGTAAGGCTAAATCTAGTTGATGATCCCTACCATAAACTTTAACTCACGTAGCCTATTACATTATGTAGTGAACGTTTATGAAGACAGACGGACACATGGAATTATTTGATTTGGATGGATGGTTGACATGACAGAAAGGTAGGCAGACATGTTCTTATCTAAAAGGTGGGTGCAACTTTGCTTGAATATTTCTTGAGTGCATAAAAGTTACGTGCGTTGTGTCACGCACAGCACAGCACTGGCCTACCTTTTTGAAAATCATCGTGAAATAAAACAAATAAACACGCACAAACTTCTGACATCATCAGGCCACAGGAGGAGAACAAACGTTTACACAGACAGAAAGACAGAACAGCAGCATCTCATCTACAGGAGGAAGTGTATTTGTTTGCCTTTTGCCAGGATTTCTCTCTCTACCGTGATAGAGCTAACACGTGCTGAAACTCAAATCCCCTGAGTCAGCCTACCGGGCTGGACAAATCAATTCAAATACTCTTCACTTTGTACATTGAGACTCTAGTTTGAGCTAGAACCATATGTTTCTCAGTGGTATTGTACTATTGCATTTGGCAGTAAGATATCTCACAGTATTTGGTGTAGGCCACAGGTGCTATTTAAGTAGCTTGAGCAGGTGCAATCTGAAAATGTCCCCCTCCAATTTTCCACTTCTCACTCCCTCCTAATAAATACATTGTAAAGGAACAAAAAAGGCCAAGTGGTCCATTTGTAGACATAATAATCAATTATCTACAGTTTATCTGTAAACAATTTTGAACTAGAACCCAATTTGAGCTACAATGAAAACGGACACATTTTCCTTCTAAAAATAGTAGTTTGGTCCATATGCAGTGTAAAACCGTTAGTTTGTGATGTGTGGAAGCAAGCCATTGTGACTGACAGGCTGATTTATGCTCAGCCAGTGGCTAGCCGTAAACCGTTAGTCAGTGGTGAGTCAGACTGTGAATGGCATCCCAGAGAGGGTTCTGTTACCAACCACTATAATGACCCTGCTGTTATAGTAGTCTATGGTCCCCACTTTACTGAGGCCTCATGGCATGCACATGCACACCCCTGCACGAACACACACACACACACACACACACACACACACACACACACACACACACACACACACACACACACACACACACACACACACACACACACACACACACACACACACACACACACACACACACACACACACACACACACACACACACACACACACACACACACACACACACACACACACACACACACACACACACACACACACACACACACACACACACACACACACACACACACACACACACGCACAAACCCACAGAGACACATCACACAGACACACACATGCACACACACATGCACACACGCACAAACCCACAGAGACACATCACACAGACACACACACTTACCTGCTGCGTAGACTGGTGCAGAAGCAGTGCTGTTGGTATCACTGTACACACTGCTGGCCAGGGTCAGAGAAAGCAAAGCGGTGCAAAGCAGAGCTATCATTTTCTCTTTTTCACACCAAGGGGCCTCTTCACTGGAAATGCAAAGAAATTCTAAATGAAATGTCTCACTAATTTGCTAGGTAGCAAATGTATCAGAATCAAGAGTTCTTTGTTTGAAGTGTGCCAGTAACCCTGGTGCAGCAGCCGCCGGTAGTGCTACTGGAAAGTTTGGGCTCCTTAGAGGTCCACACAAGTGCCTTTTATTGTAGCCCAGCATGGCTGAGACCACTCCCCCTCAGAGGGAGAGAGCCCATCATCCTGGCTCTCCTCCACCTCCCCACAATGTTAGGTGTCTCCACGCTGGTCTCCCCGAGGAGCAGAAAAGGTACACTATACTGTCCTCAAAGTGTCCCTCAGGAGAGTCCACTGAACAAAGAAACATATTCACAAATATGTGTATTGTGTCCATTCAGGTCCAAAGCAAAAAACACCTTTATCCACTCATTTTAATTACTTTCTGCTTTTTGGTGATCGTTTTCTTCCTGTGACCACAATGCTGCTTCTTCCATGTTCTTTGTAGCGAGCCTGCAGCACAACCTAAACTATTATAGTACTTTTACTATGGCTGTAAGTCCTGCTGTAATGTTTTACCTCTGCAACTGAAATCCAAGCACCTTTCCAGTTGAGAGGGGGGAGAGCATCATCTTAAATAGAGACTGCACCTGCCTGGGGTTTGTGTTGGGGTGTGTGAGGCCCTCCATGTGATTTTACCTGCTCTTTCTTGGCTGCCCTTGCTGATATTTCATTTATTTCTACATCCAGTGATGATACAAGAACCTAAAAACCTGCCTGGCTGCAAATCTGTACAGTGCTCCCAAAGTTCACCTCATTGCAAATCCCTCTCCTTGCCTTCACGTTCTTTATTTCCCCTAATCCCCTCCTTTCTCAGTCTAACCTTCTCTGTACAGTGAAAGCCTATTTTCATTTCCTGCCACTTAAAGTTGTTCTATGGCAGATGTGTGCAATAATAACTGACTAGATAGGAACACTATACGTAGATAGTAACCTCTTCAATGAGGAGGACTCATTTAAACTCTAATCTGGAAACCTCTTCAGGTCTTTCTAAACTGATTCGATAGGGCTGCTTAGGCTATTCCGGGGTATGGCGGGTGAGGGGGAGTGTGTGGTCTGTCTTAATCATTTTCTCAGCCGTCCGGATGGTCCTTGAGTGACGGCAGCACTAGGACGGAGGGACAAACCACAGATTGTGTCCTGGGCCCCTCGATCACAAGAGTTGTTACAGCTGGGGAAATTCAAACCTTTTTATATATTTTTTCCTCTCGGTCTCTCTCTCTCTATCTCTCTCTATTTTTTTAAACACCCTGAGATGTGACAACACCCCTGTCAGAGAAGAACCTATGGGCCCTTGTCGTATAGACTAAAGCCCCAGCTAATCACATCTTCCACACCTAAACCTCCATCCACCGAAGATAGTACATAAGGTTTGATTTAAGTCATAAGTTTACTATAGAGATGAGCGTGGGGGATGCATAAACACTATAAACCCTTAGTCTCATGGCAGAGATAGGAACTCGGAACGTAAGCTAGCCAGGTGCAACTTCAACCATCCACTTTAAGTTGGCAGCGTTAGGATTTAGTAAAGTTTTTATCTAAAATGCAAGGGAACTCAATGTATGGTGCAATATCGCATAGATGAATACCTTTGGCTATACTTTCAACAGATTCTAGTCCTGTGGTAGTTAAAGATTGAGCAATTCCGAAGTAATTACAGGGACAATGTTTGGCAGATCGTATGAGCTCTACATACCTGCTCTAGGCTGGTAAGTAACTCTAATGAATGGCTCTGTAACCACTGGGGGATTTCACCTCAACATACAAGTCTATATAGTGTTTTCCTCTAATCAAAGCAAGCACCGCTATGATTGTGATAATTTTCACCCCCATTGAGAGAAACACTTACAGACAAACCGCAAGGGCAAATGTAGATCCAGCGAACACACCCACCATTCTGCATACAAACTTACAATGCTATTGAATCAGTTTATCTTGGATGTGTGCAGATTTGAACAGTATTGTTTTACTCGAATTTTCAACGGGAAAAATCATGTAAGTGTGTTTGGAAACACAATCAACCTTTGAGGACACAACTGATACCTGACGTTCCCCAACTATTGGCTTTCTCGGTTCCTTAAGCATTCCATGCTTTAAAAAAATAAAAATCAGATTTTCCCAAGGGTTTTCCTTTCCAATGGCAGCCTTCCGCATCTAAGATGGAAGGTCGCTGAGCTACAGCAGTGTTTGTCAGACCATGAGACATCGCAGAAACTTCTGTAGCGTACGAACGGTGCTTTACTTTCCCCCACAAGCGTCACAGGACTCGTCTGAAGTTAGTACCGCCGATCTGACAACTTCTGCCTATAGTGTCCGAACAGTTTGGGCTAGAAACTAATATGACCCCTCTATGGAAAGGGGAGACTCTTTTGAACACGTACATTTTTTGATCTAGGACACCCACAAGCCTCACAAGACTCGTCAGAAAGTCGCCCGGTACCAGTTTCAAAAAAGTTCTGGAAGTGTATATATGAAAGTAGTTTAGTGCAACAAAAATAAGGGGTTAAATATGGGTAAATAATGTCCTATTCTTTCTTATATCTCTCAGATATAGGACAGACACTTTAACACAAACTTCCTTTTAATAAATGTTTTGACGATCTGTTTTTCATGTTTGAATCTGGTATTCAATGTGTCTTGAATATTTAATATGTCCTCCTCTTTAGGCTTAGATTCTTAAGGTTTAACCACGTTTCCATCCATAGTTTTATGCAAGTTCAGTCTAAACCATATAAAAAAAATCACGACAGCTGTGATGGAAACAGGAAGTGTCAGTACAATTTCAGAAATGTCGACAGACAATTTGCTTACTCGACATGGTGGGATCGTTTTGTGTCGGTAAAAGGAATTTGGTGACAAATTGCGGGGTAAACGATTTCTTGGGCAAGTATTGATAGACCCGAGATTCTACATTGTGGTGTCCTCTAACCACAACTTGAAAAAGCATGCACTGTTTTTTTAACTACAGATTAAATAAATGATGATGAACTTCACAGGGTGTTGAAAGTGCAAGGTTATGAGCTTGGTGCTCCTTTCCAATAAATATTGAGATTTTAATCTGTATGCTAGTGACATGATGATCAGTGTTTAGCTGCCAAATAACAAATAAGAATCTTATACATCTTATAATATAACCTAACCTGTCAACCTTATCAACAAACTGTTGTATGCATGAAAACCAGATTGGGCAAGTGTGCCATTTATCTCAACATTTTGCGTGACAAAACAGTAAATCGATAAATTGGAAAAGGCAAATGAAAAACATTGAACTTACATTTTATATTTGGCACATAACTTTTTTTATGTGCACTACGTCATCATGCACAGCCTTTTATCTGTAACAAATCTGTTTTTATCGAAAATGCAAAAAAAAAAAATAATGCAGATTTTATAATAATCTCATGAAAATCTGTCGCAAATTGGATGGAACCTAGCTAGTGTTTCGAACTTAATCACTGGCAATTGGCCTTTTAACACAGTTCTGTCGAAAGACTGCTTCATTTGGTATTTATTAGGATCCCCATTAGCCGCTGCAAAAGCATCAGCTACTCTTTCTAGGGTCCACATGAAAACGTGACATAATACATAGCACAGAACATTATTAGTCATGGACTGAATTACATACATTTTAAATGTCGCACACAGCCTATTGTACATATCAGTACATGCACACAATATCTATGTCTAATACAGAGTACAGTACAAATTACAAAACAATATATATAAAATGGCTGTGTCTCTTCACAGTCCCTTTTGTGTAGTAAGCTGTTCGTTTATAATTTTTTAAAACTGGTTTTTGTCACATGTGCTCCCTCTCCGGCCTCTAGGTCACCAGGCTGCTCGTTATCACCATCGTTACGCACACCTGTGCATCATCAGACTCACCTGGACTCCATCACTTCCCTGATTACCTTCCCTATATATGTCACTCCATTTGCTTCCTTCCCCAGGGCGTCATTGTTTCTGTTTCAGTTTCATGTTTGTGTGTTGTTAGTGTTTCTTGTGTTATATTATGTTCCATTTATTTTATTAGAACACTCACTCCCTGAACTTGCTTCCCGACTCTCAGCGCACATCGTTACAGTTTTATTGGTAGCTTGAGTTACCTGGGGTGGCAGAGAGTTCCATGTAGTCATCATGGCTCTGTTTCCCAGTGTCTGTTCTGGACCTGGGGACTGTGAAGAGACCACTGGTTGCATGTCTTCTGTTGTACGGATGAGTGTCCGAACTGTGTGCCAACTGCTTGAACAGACAGTTCGGTACCTTCAACACATCAATACCTCGCATGAAGACCAATAGTGATAGTCAATGTCTTCTCAAATTTTAGCCAGAAAAGACTGGCATGCATGTTACTGACACTTTCCCTCCGTGTATAGTGCCTTCGGAAAGTATTCAGACCCCTTGACTTTTTCCCCATTTTGATACGTTACAGCCTTATTTTAACATGGATTGAATAAATAAAAGTCCTCAGCAATCTACACACAATAGCCCATAGTGACAGAGCAAAAACAGGGTTTTAGAAACTTTTGCAAATGTATAAAAACACAAACAGAAAACTTTTGACATAAGTATTCAGACCCTTTGCTATGAGGCTTGATATTGAGCTCTGGTGCATCCTGTTTTCATTGATCATCCTTGAGACGTTTCTACAACTTGATTGGAGTCTACCTGTGGTAAATTCAATTGATTGGACATGATTTGGAAAGGCACACACCTGTCTATATAAGGTCCCACAGTTGACAGTGCATGTCAGAGCAAAAACCAAGCCATGAGGTCGAATGAATTGTCCGTTGAGCTCCGAGACAGGATTATGCTGAGGCACAGATCTGGGGAAGGATCACCAAAACAATTTTGCAGCATTGAAGGTCCCCAAGAACACAGTGGCCTACACAATTCTTAAGTGGAATAAGTTTTGAACCACCAAGACTATTCCTAGAGCTGGCCGCCCCAGCAAACTGAGCAATTGGGGGAAAAGGACATTGGTCAGGGAGGTGACCAAGAACCCGATCGTAACTCTGACAGAGCTCTAGAGTTCCTCTGTGGAGATGGGAGAACATTCCAGAAGGACAACCATCTTTGTAGCTCCCTACCAATCAAGCCTTTATGGTAGAGTGGCCAGACGGAATCTACTCCTGAGTTAAAGGCACATGACAGCCCGCTTGGAGTTTACTAAAAGGCACCTAAAGACTCTCAGACCATGAGAAACAAGATTCTCTGGTCTAAACCAAGATTGAACTCTTTGGCATGAACTCAAAGCGTCATGTCTGAAGGAAACCTGGCACCATCCCTATGGCAAAGCATGGTGGTGGCAGCATCTTGCTGTGGGGGATGTTTTCAGCGGCAGGGACTGGGAGACTAGTCAGGATCAAGGCAAAGATTAACAGAGCAAAGTACAGAGAGATCCTTTATGAGAACCTGCTCCACAGCGCTCAGGACCTCAGACTGGGGCAAAGGTTCACCTCCTAACAGGACAACGACCATAAGCACACATCCAAGACAACGCAGGAGTGGCTTCGGAACAAGTCTCTGAATGACTTTGAGTGACCCAGCCAGAGCCCGGATTTGAACCCAATCTAATATCTTTGGAGAGACCTGAAAACAGCTGTGCAGCAATGCTCACCATACAACCTGACAGAGCTTGAGAGGATCTGCAGATAAGAATGGGAGAAACTCCGTAAATACAGGTGTGCCAAGCTTGTAGCATCATGCCAAGAAGACTTGAGGCTGTAATCGCTGCCTAAGGTGCTTCAACAAAAGTACTGATTAATGGGTCTGAATAATTATGTAAATATGATATTTCAGAGTTAAACTAGGAAACATTTCTAGAAACCCGTTTTTGCCTTGTCATTATGGGGTATTGTGTGTAGATTGATGAGAAGAAAAAAATACAATTTAATCAATTTTCTAATAAGGCTGTAGCCACAGTTTTTTTTGGGGGGGGGAAGTCAAGTGGTCTGGATACTTTCCAAAGGCACTGTAAGTGCAATAAGTGATGCTTTGTTCTGGACCAACTGCAATTTACGTACCTATGCCCTTCTTTGCAGCACATGACCACACAGCTGGGCAGTAGTCCAGGTGCGACAATACTAGAGCCTTTAGGACCTGTCTGGTCGACTGAGATGTCAAGAAGGCAGAGCAACATCCAGCAGTTAAGTCGCCTCAACTTGCTCAATAACCACAGTATTCAATAATAGATCTAAACGAGGTTTAGCGCTGAGCGAGTGATTTGTCCCAAAAATTATGCTTTTAGTTTTTGAGATATTTAGCCCCAGCCTGTTGCTAGTTACCCATTATAAATCTGTCTGGAGCTCTTTGTTAAGTTTCTCAGTTATTTATTTTACTGTTGCGGCCGATGTGTATACTGTTTGAGTCGTCACCGTACATAGACACACAGGCTTTATTCAAGTCAGTGGTAGGTCATTTGTAAAAACAGAAAACAACAATGGCCCTACACCACACTGAGGTACACCACACTTAACTAAATTTGCATGAGAGAGGCTTCCGTTACCTCTATGAGATAGGCAACTGTCAATCCATTATAAGACATAGGATGCAAATCCAGCTGAGCCCCTGGTTTGTGGGGGCAATGAGGTAACTTACCAATTACAGCTCCCCACTAACTACCGGATCTCACCCTCTTTTTACGTTTTCCTCCTCAGACCGGTGGTTCCTGGTCTCCTGGCTGATGCCGTCCCTCACGACACCCCTATGTCTCCCCTGGACATCGAGAGAAGTCCCACCTCTGACATCAGTTCCATCCTGGACTCCCGACGTTGTGGGGTTCAGCTCCAGTACCTGGTGGCCTGGGAGGGGGTACAGTCCAGAGGACGACATCCTAGATCCCAATTTCATCCGAGAGTTCCACCTTCCCGTCAGGACCGGCCCGCTCCTCTCCCTCAGGGCCGTCCTACTGGCTGACGTCGTCCTGCCAGGAGGACGTGTGTCAAGTGGGAGGTGCAGTCATGTCTACTCCCGCTCCGGCGCTCAACGTTGACGTCTATTAACCACTGTTCCTGGCAACCCAGCATTACTCACACCTGGCAACCTTCATTACGCACACATGGCAACCTTCATTACGCACACCTGCACTTCGTCATTAGGCACTCCTGGATTTTATTTAGCACTCCATCAGTCCTTAGTCGTTATTGGTTTTTCTCTCACGTTCAGTACACTTCCCATGTTTGTTCTTTTGTATCTGTTCAGTATTATAACTCACCTTCTGCACCAGTCTTTGCAACGTAGTTTTTTCTAAATATGGCTATTATATTATGATCACTACATCCGATGGGTGTGGACACTGCTTTAAAGCAGATTTCTGCAACATCAGTGTAACGGCTGTCGTAGTCGTTCTCCTCCTCAGACGAGGAGGAGCATGGATCGGACCAAGATGCGGATTGGTAAGTATTCATTATTTAATGGAAAAACAACAAACACTACAACATACAAAAACCAAACAAACGTGACTAACCCGAAACAGTCCTGTGTGGCCCAAACACTGACACAGGAACAAACACCCACAAAACACAGGTGAAACCCAGGCTGCCTAAGTATGATTCTCAATCAGGGACAACGATTGACAGCTGTCTCTGATTGAGAATCATACCAGGCCGAACACAAAATCCCAACATAGAAAATCAAACCTAGACCAACCCACCCAACTCACGCCCTGACCAACTAAAACAAATACAAAACAAAGGAAAACAGGTCAGGAACGTGACAATCAGTGAAGATGTGATCATTACACATGGATGATTTCGTTCCTGTTTGTAAAAACCCTGGTAGGTTGACTGATGACTTGAACCAGATTGCAGGCACAGGTTACAGCTTGGAGCTTCTTTTTGAGTGGACAGCTTGATGACAACCCGTCTTTTTAGGTCACCCAGAAAATAAACCTCTCTTTTGGTATCACATACATTATCCAACTTTTCACACACACACAATTCAAATACTGACTTTTAGCACTTTGTGGTCGACAACAACTTCCTACGAGAATAGGCATTAGGTGAGGCAAATTAACCTGTAGCCATATTACTTCCAAATCTGACATCAGATCCTCTCTCAGCCAAACAGGAATATGATTCTGGACATACACGGCAACACCACCTCCATTTGCATTTCTATCTTTCCTAAATATTCTATAACCATGTATAAATGCTACTTCATCATTAAAATATAAACTCATAGCTAGGGCATTATGACAACAGCACAAGTAATTAAAATGTCATACCATGTCCAGGTGACATGACGTGACCCAAATTATCATCAACACAGAATATGTATGGGACTGCAGAGGAGAAAACTATACGTCAGAGGGTTAATGCATTAATTTGGCTGGATGAATAATGGTGAATGGACCTGATTTGAATATACAGTGATTTCAGAAAATATTCAGACCCCTTGACTTTTTCCACATTTTGTTATGTTGCAGCCTTATTCTAAAATGTATTAAATCGTTTTTTTACCTCACCAATCTACTCCCAATACCCCATAATGACAAAGCAAAAACAGGTTTTCAGGAGTTTTTACAAGTACAAAACTGAAATACCACATTTACATAAGTATTAAGACCCTTTACTTAGTACCTTTGGCAGCGATTACAGCCTTGAGTTGTCTTTGGTCTGACACTACACATTTGGCACACCTGTATTTTGGGAGTTTCTGCCATTCTTCTCTGCAGATCCTCTCTCAAGCTCTGTCAGGTTGGATGGAGAGCGTTGCTGCACAGCTATTTACTGGTATCTGCCGAGATGTTCGATTGGGTTCAAGTCTGGGCTCTGGCTGGGCCACTTAAGAACATTCAGGGACTGAAGCCACTCTTGCGTTGTCTTGGCTGTGTGTTTAGGGTCTTAGTCCTGTTGGGAGGTGAACCTTTGCCCCAGTCTGAGGTCCTGAGCGCTCTGGAGCAGGTTGTTCTGGCTGTTCTTCTGGAAGGTTCTCCCATCTCCACAGAGGAACTCTGGAGCTCTGTCAGAGTGAACATCGTGTTCTTGGTTCCACACTTCTTCCATTTAAGAAGATGGAGGCCACTGTGTTCTTGGGAACCTTCAATGCTGCAGAAATGTTTTGGTACCCTTCCCCAGGTCTGTGCCTTGACATAATCCTGTCTTGGAGCTCTACGGACAATTCCTTCGACCTCATGGCTTGGTTTTTGAACTGTCAACTGTGGGACCTAATATAGGCAGGTGTGTTCTTTTCCAAATCATGTCCAATCAATTGAATTTACCACAGGTGGACTGCAAAATTATAGAAACATCTCAAGTATGATCAGTAGAAACAGGATATTTCTCAGCTCAATTTAGAGTCTCACTGCAAATTGTCTGAAAACTTATATAAATAAGGTATGTCTGTAAAAATGCATACACTACCGTTCAAAAGTTTGGGATCACTTAGAAATGTCTTTGTTTTTTAAAGAAAAGCATCATTTTTGTCCATTAAAATAACATAAAATTGATCAGAAATAGACATTGTGTAGACATTGTTGTAAACGACCCCAACATTAGAAAAAGTGAAACATCGTCTTTGTTCATATTTCCATGAAGGCTGTACACCACCAGGGTACAAATATTGTCTTTGGTTAATTTTTGACCTGGCAGTTATAAAATCATTTACACACCACAAAAACCACAACGAAACACACACACAATGAGAAATCGAGATTATGTGTGTTACTGATTGAATTCAGCAGCTCTTGAAGAAGAAGATCACCATGGCACAGTTAGAAAGAACTAGCCTGAGCTGCCACCTGCACTCCTCGCAACAAAAGGGAGAGAAGCCTTCTCATCAAAGTTTACCTTCACCCCCACCACCACTCTAGTTTCTTACCTCCCAAAGAGGAACAATAATGTGGTCCTCCTGAGCACACTGCACAAAACGGCTGATATCAGTGATCGTGAGGACAGGAAGCCAGCCATCATCCTGGACTACAACCACAACAAAGGAGGTGTGGAAAACCTGGACAAGGTGATTGGAACTTACAGCTGCATGAGGATGACTACCCACTGGCCCCTGATCATATTCCATAACATCATTGATGTGTCCTCATACAATGAGTTTGTGATATGGAACAAGATCAACTCTACCTGGATGCCTGATAAGCAGAACAAGAGGGTGTTCTTGGAGCAGCTGGGAAAGGCACTTGTAACCCCACACATTCAAAGAAGGGAGCGCCTCCCCTGCACAGCAGCCTCTGCAGCACTTGTGAAAGCTTTTTCAGGGGGCTGAATCTTGTCCTGATACACCTGAAGCTGCAGCTGGGGAAGGGAAGAGGATATGCCAATTCTGCCCCCCAAAGAAGGTCTGTAAAACAAATACTATGTGCTGCACATGTGAGAAATGCATCTGTAAAGTCCATGCACACACACTTGCATACTGTCATACATGTGCTATTTATAGTTGATTGATTTAGGTTCTTTCTAATATCTTATTTTACTTATTTGTTGTTTATGCACCTTGTGGGTGGGGGCAATGGTTAAACAAATGGGAGAAGACTAGTATTTTGTAGTTGAATTCCTCATTGTACAGTATATAAGAATATATCACTATGTTGCCAAAAAACTTCAAGACTGTTATTGTTTCCCTTCAATAAAATTCATTCAAAACTACTTTTTGCACATTTCTGCTACTTTCTTAGGCTATACAAGTGCTTTGTCTTGCTAAAAAAAAAGGTTTACACCTATGCAGTACCTGTAGCCATAATAATAAACCTCTACTTGGTGTGGGGTGGCATTTCTTTGTGGGGCCGCACAGCCCTCCATGTGCTCGCCAGAGGTAGCCTGACTGCCATTAGGTACCGAGATGAGATCCTCAGACCCCTTGTGAGACCATATGCTGACACATGCACATTTGTGGCCTGCTGGAGGTCATTTTGCAGGGCTCTGGCAGTGCTCCTCCTTGCACAAAGGCGGAGGTAGCGGTCCTGCTGCTGGGTTGTTGCCCTCCTACGGCCTCCTCCACGTCTCCTGATGTACTGGCCTGTCTCCTGGTAGCGCCTCCATGCTCTGGACTACGCTGACAGACACAACAAACCTTCTTGCCACAGCTCGCATTGATGTGCCATCCTGTATGAGCTGCACTACCTGAGCCACTTGTGTGGGTTGTAGACTCCGTCTCATGCTACCACTAGAGTGAAAGCACCGCCAGCATTCAAAAGTGACCAAAACATCAGCCAGGAAGCATAGGAACTGAGAAGTGGTCTGTGGTCACCACCTGCAGGACCACTCCTTTATTGGGGGTGTCTTGCTAATTGCCTATAATTTCCACCTTTTGTCTATTCCATTTGCACAACAGCATGTGAAATTTATTGTCAATCAGTGTTGCTTCCTAAGTGGACAGTTTGATTTCACAGAAGTGTGATTGACTTGGAGTTACATTGTGTTGTTTAAGTGTTCCCTTTATTTTTTTGAGCAGTGTATATAGCAGCTCCCTGGGCTCCCGCCATCGGTGGCCACGGGACAAGGGCCATCTGACTGCAGGCATCCGGAGGGCCATCTGGGACCCCTCGGGCCCCATTACGTAAATCTCCACAAAGGCCTGAGGAGAGCAGGTCAAGGCTGAACAGGGAGAGGGTATCAATGTTTGCCACATTAAACACCACCAAACGTGTTTCTAATCATCTTCACAGGCACAGCATGTGATATGGGGCAGGAATATTGCTGGTTAATGTCACACAGACAACATTCTGCTTATATTAACATTAAAATGTGGTTGGCACAAAGATGGGAAAATGAGCTAGGTGCGTTTGGAAAGGGATGGACTCATGCGTGATAAGAAGTAATGAGACACCACACCGCCGTTGCATAATGATTTCAGCCTCGCATAAGATCAGAGAGGAACAAAAACTATGTGATTTGTTAAGCTATCTTATTATGGACGTACTTTGTCATCTGATCCTGATCAAAGATAGCTAGACTTATGGTACAGTTCCTTTAGCACTGCATCCCCATTTATATGCTATCTGTGTGCAATGCGTGGCGTCCAGGGTGGTAATAGCAGGATTGTCCTTTGCCCATGCAAGGTCCTAATCACTGCACAGCATATCAAAAACATCAAATGCTAAAGATTAGCATTTGGCCCATCTGTTTGATTTTAGATGGAAACACACAATGCTACATTAGAGTTATAAAAGCACCACTCCATGAACAAAGAGAGGTTCAAATGAGAATATGTCTGCACTGTGCCGCCATGAAGCATCTGTGTGAGGAACACAACAATTGCACATATTTGGAGCATGAGTACCCACAACCCCCTCCAAAAACCACCCAGATCAGTCTTTGAAACTTTACACAGCTTGTGATATACACTCCACACACAAGAGGGCATAAAACACACATTGGATCAGTTTATGACTGCAAGGCAGTTTAAGAGATTTATAAGACCCCTGTGTCAATTGCATATATTTTTCTCTAAATCTCCCAACCTTCTCTGTGCATTCTCTTTGGGGGGCAAGGAAGTACAGTTGAAACGAGTCCTATATTGACATCATTTGAAAGGCTTCTCAACAAGGAAGAAGCCACTGCTTCAAAACCACCATAAAAAAAGCCAGACTACGGTTTGCAACTGCACAGGAGGACAAAGATAGTACTTTTTGGAGAAATGTCCTCTGGTCTAATAAAACAAAAATAGAACTGTTTGGCCATAAGGACCATTGTTATGTTTGGAGGAAAAAGGGGTAGGCTTGCAAGCCGGAGAACACCATCCCATCCATGAACCACCGGGGTGGCAACATCATGTTGTGGGGGTGCTTTGCTGCAGGAGGGACTGGTGCACTTAACAAAATAGATGGCATCTTGAGGTAGGAAAATTATGTGGATATATTGAAGCAATATCTCAAGACATCAGTCAGGAAATTAAAGCTTTTTTCAAATGGACAATGACGCCAATCATACTTCCAAAGTTGTGGCAAAATGGCTTAAGGACAACAAAGTCAAGGTATTGGAGTGGCCATCACAAAGCCCTGACCTCAATCCTATAGAAAATGTGTGGGCAGAACTGAAAAAGCGTGTGCGAGCAAGGAGGCCTACAAACCTGACTCAGTTACACCAGCTCTGTCAGGAGGAATGGGCCAAAATTCACCCAACTTATTGTGGGAAGCTTGTGGAAGGCTACCCAAAATATTTGACCCAAGTTAAACAATTTAACGGCAATGCTACCAAATACTAATGGAAACTTAGTGTATGTAAACTTCTGACCCTCTGGGAATGTGATGTTAGAATTGAAAGCTGAAATATAAATCATTCTCTCTACTATTATTCTGACATTTCACATTCTTAAAATAAAGTGGCGATCCTAACTGACCTAAGACAGGGAATTTATACTAGGATTAAATGTCAGGAATTGTGAAAAACTGAGTTTAATTGTATTTGGCTAATGTGTACGTAAACTTCAGACTTCAACTGTAGATACTTTTGTACCTGTTTCCTCCAGCATCTTCACAAGGTCCCTTGCTGTAGTTCGGGTTTTGATTTGCACTTTTCCCACCAAAGTACGTTCATCTCTAGGAGACAGAACGCGTCTCCTTCCTGAGCGATATGATGGCTGCGTGGTCCCATGGTGTTTATACTTGCGTACTATTGTTTGTATAGATGAACGTGGTACCTTCAGGCGTTTGGAAATTGCTCCCAAGGATGAACCAGTCTTGTGGAGGTCTACAATTTATTTCTGAGGTCTTGGTTGATTTCTTTTGATTTTCCCATTATGTCAAGCAAAGAGTCACTGAGTTTGAAGGTAGGTCTTGAAATACATCCACAGGTACACCTCCAATTGACTCAAATGATGTCAATTAGCCTATCAGAAGCTTCTAAAGCCATGACATCATGTTCTGTAATTTTCCAAGCAGTTTTATGCACAGTCAACTTAATGTATGTAAACTTCAGACCCACTGGAATTGTGATACAGTAAATTATAAGTGAAATAATCGGTCTGTAAACATTTGTTGGAAAAATTACTTGTGTCTTGCAAAAAGTAGATGTCCTAACAGATTTGCCAAAACTATAGTTTGTTAACAAACAATGTGTGGGGTGGTTGAAAAAAAAGTTTTAATGACTCCAACCTAAGTGTACGTAAAATTCCAACTTCAGCTGTATATGGCTCTACTTTGGCTGCAGATGTCAACCATTCCGGCCAAGGATGGCGGGATCATCACCATAATTGGTAAGAGCCCAAGATTAGTTTTTACACTTCTTATGCCTGCTTATAATAGTAAATCATGATGCACACTACTGGGCGTTCGGCTATTGGCAAGGGCAACTTATTGTCTGTGGTGTGCATTTAGTTTTTGCCAGAGTTCATCATATAAAGACATTGGATAAACAGGTAGGGCTCATAATGAAAAAAATCTGATCTTTTCATTTTCTTGTAACCCTTTGATTGTTTAAAAAGCCCAACTTCAATTATTAAACCTCTTATGACTGCTACATACAGTATAACAGTAAATTATGTCATCGTTGGATGGAGACACCACTGGGCGCTCAGCTATTGGCAAGGGTCACTCTGTTGCTCTCTCTTTTGTTGTTGCTAGAGTTAATGAAACAAATGTTTTATAAATAAATATGTGGGGCTTATTGACATGTTATTGAGATGTCCTTTGTTGCAAAGCCTTGGTTATTTGTGGTGGCGCTATAGCTGGCAGTCAGGGGACAGTGCACTTTCTTTCATGCCAGCTAATTGCTGGCTGTAACCCCACAGCTGGCGTAGAATAGAGACATTGAAAGTGCTTAGAGGGCCATGACTCTATGGAACAGCATATATCTGAATCAGTGACGTGTCATAAAACAAATGACCCATGGTCTGAATGCATAGCAGGGAATAATTAGGGTTGTAATAGGATTCATGTGACCTCTGTGTGAGACTACAGCTAATGGGCTCTGCATATGGAGTCAGCCATATTGGATTGGGACACAGGGTGAGGCTCTGAAGTGGGCACACACTCCCCATCATTTTTAGTCAGGCTCTGGTAGAACCAGTATGGGGAGAAGGAAGTGGTGGTCTGTAGCCTTTGCATAAGTGCTGGCATGCTTCCCAAAGTGTGTCAGGATGGAGACAGACATGTCTATGTTCCAGGGAATTCACTGGAGAGGAACATTCAACAATCAAACACTATGTGTTTCTCTTCATCTGTTTCAGTTTGCTTTTATAAAGGAGAGCTAAGCATTGGACAATTATGTCTCATTATGGGTTCTGAATGTATGCTGTTTGAAAGGGAAACATTCAAACCCAAAACAATACTTCTTCGTGAAATATCTCTGAAGATAAAGAAAGTGTACGCTCCATAGAACCCAGATGTGATTACAGTACTTTGTCAGTCTCATAGCTTGCTGTTTAAGTTCACTGGTTGCTATCACTGAGCACACTGGTGTTGTTAAAGCACATTTTTGGGGGGTTTCCTCGAGTGGTACAGCGCTGTACATTCACCATTTACGAGAAACCGAGCTACAATAGTTACTGTTATATTCCTGTACGTGATCATACGTTTAACAAGTCAGCTGCACGAATGTGTCACTAATCAGTGGAGGGGGTGGTCTATCCTTCTTTACGGTGGCCTGTAAGCCTCACTCTCACTCTCACCCTCCCACCCAAACCATTTAGTGACGTCTGCTGAAATATCAGACCCTTTGACAAAATTATATGCAAACGTTCACTCCTCAAGGGACAAATTACAGGAATAAGTCCTTTGTACAGTATTTTCTGGACTTAGAATGAAACAAGGCCTCTTAGGCCTCTCTGAGGTCCAGAAGCAGATGCTAAGGTGGCACCATGAAGACACGTGGCTCTGGGAGATGTCTGACAGATAACATATTAAGGTCCCTGATGATTGTGGAGAAACAACCACCCCTCTTCCTCATAATGAACCCTGGCACTAAGTCACAGAAGCAACCCAACCCAAACGACAATATTATAATAATAGTGGTGAATCATTAGCTTTGTGGTCTAGGCATGGTTTGGTCCAAGTAAAAGGACAGGAGAAGATGAAAGACAGGGTGGCTTTGAGTGCTGGACACAGTGCCATTACTCACACTGCAAGCCTTAGGGTGACGGGTTCCTCCCTTCAATGTTTCTTTGCAATCCAAGAGAGTTCTATCTCATCCAAGCAGCATTTTATGATCCTATGGAAATGAATTGATTAGTCTGGGAGTGCCTTCACAGAGTGTTAGTAAGTATGGAGGCCATATGTAGCTGAAGACAGCATCTATGGATGGGAAAAAGCTGAAACCGAAGACAATGGGAATTTTAAGGAGGTTCGTCATAGGGTAGTGGGTAGGGAGGTGGATTCATAACAATCACTGTTCTCTTGCAGATTTAATGAATGACCCAAGAGATTGGACAGGGACAGGTTTACAGCCACGTGTTTTATATTCGTAATTGATTTAGGGGGTCGTAAAAAGTCACACAGTCCAAGATCGCAACTGGAGTCCAGGATCCCAACTGAAGTCCTCGCCAAGGACAAGGGTGGGGCTTTGCAGATCCACCTGGCATTGCAAAGTTTCAAATGTCTTCCGCGCGTCATGTCAGTTGTTGAATGTTTGTTTTTAATTTGAGTTTAATCAACATCATATTTTATTGTAAGCAAATAGGTAATACCACATGGATGTAGCTCTAGTTCGAATCGTTAAAGAGGGCTTGCAGATTGAAAACATATGGCCAGTTAACAGTGTTGGAGTTTCATCAGAACTGTATCAATTGATAAAAGGAACATGTAAAGGCACTGGAGGGATCACAGTGGATTACAGTATACACCAGAAGCCATACACTTTGTCAATGTCAATGATCCTATAGATCTCCTTTAGATTAAGAAGAACCATGTCATAGCACAGCTGGAGAAGACCAGGGAATGGATGTAGAACACAGCTACAGACTGAGTGTGTGTGTGTGGCTCAGAGGGATCCGTTTCCTAATCTAGTAGCCTACATTGTACCCTGGTGGAGAGCCAATGTCTCTCCTATGTGAGTACCTCATAGAAATAAAAAACATCTGTCCGATGAAAGGATAACAGAAATGGATAACTGGGGAAATGAACTTCTTACCATGTTGGTTATGAGATAGGAAAGGAAAATAATGAAATGACAAGCAGTCATAACAAAGCCTGTGTTTAGTAAAGATGTGTCAGTAGTTTCCCACACAGCTGTCAATCTTCTTTCCCCGTCACATTTAATTATGTATCTGTACAGTATGGAAAGCCACATATGAAGAAGAACTGATCGGTAGAGTCAACCCTGTTCTAGGCTGTTTCTGCTCATATTTGAATACCACTCCAGATCTCTCACTCATTGGTGTTTGACCATGACCAAACCGAGTGTGAGTGTCAAGCCAAGTGGACTCTATTGTTTGTTGCGCGCGACCTGGAGCTCGCTCCACGTTGATTTTATCTGCTATTGAACACAGTATATTCCGTCTTCAATTTTATCGATTATTTACGTTTTAGGATACCTAAAGTTGGATTAGGAAAGTTGTTTGAAATGTTTGGAACAAGTTTACAGGTAACTTATTAGATCGTTTTTAGTCATGTTGGGGGAGTTGGAACCGGTGTATTTCTGAATCAAACACGCCAAATAAATAAAGAAGGAATTTATTGAACAAAAAGACCATTTGTGATGTTTCTGGGACATTTTCGAGTGCCAGCAGAAGAAGATCTTCAAAGGTAAGGCATGAATTATATCGTTATTTCGGACTTTCCTGTCGCACCTGCCTGGTTGAAATATTATTTTCATGTGTTTGTATGATGGGGCTGTCCTCAGATAATTGCATGGTTTCCTTTCACCGTAAAGACTTTTTGAAATCTGACACGGCGGCTGGATTAACAAGAAGTTAAGCTTTATTTTGGTGTATTGCACTTGTGATTTTATGAAAGTAAAATATTTCTCATAATTTAATTTGAATTTCGCACTCTGCAATTTCACAGGATGTTGTCGAGACGTTACACTAGCGGAACGTCTAGCCGTATTTTGCTGGAAAACAAGAATAGTAGCTGCTGCCTTGGTGGCAATGGATCCATAATAAATACAAATACAAAACACGGGGGTCTAGGCCCTGAGGGGTGCATGCTGAGTCCTTTCCTGTACTCTCCGTTCACCCACGACTGCGTGGCCGTGCACTACTCCAACACAATCAATGAAGCCTCAATATGTGACTTTTTGGGCGACCCGACCAAATTCACATAGAAGCATGTGTTATATCTTATCTGTTCTGAAAGGTCCCAGAGTCTGCAACACCACTAAGCAAGGGCACCACCAAGCAAGCGGCACCATGAAGACCAAGGGACTCTCCAAACAGATCATGGTTGGGTTATAAAAAAATATCAGAAACTTTGAACATCTCATAGAGCACCATAATTAAAACATATAAATAATATGGCACCACAGCAAACCTGCCAAGAGAGCGCCACCCACCAAAACTCACGGACCAGGCAAGGAGGGCATTAATCAGAGTGGCAACAAAGAGACCAAATATAACCCTGAAGGAGCTGCAAAGCTCCACAGCGGAGATTGGAGTGTCTGTCCATAGGACCATTGCCATATACTCCACAGAGCTGTGCTTTACGGAAGAGTGGCCAGAATTAAAGCCATTTCTTAAAGAAGAAAATAAGCAAACACGTTTGGTGTTCGCCAAATAGCATGTGGGAGACTCCACAAACATATGGAAGAAGGTACTCTGGTGAGATGAGGCTAAAATTGAGCTATTTGGCCATCAAGGAAAACGCTATGTCTGGCGCAAACCCAACACCTCTCATCACCCCGAGAACACAATCCCCACAGTGAAGCATGGTGGTGGCAGCATCATGCTGTGTGTATGTTTTTCATCAGATAGGGACTGGGAAACTGGTCAGAATTGAAGGAATGATGGATGTCGCTAAATACAGGGAAATTCTTGAGGGAAACCTGTTTCAGTCTTCAAGAGATTTGAGTCTGGGACAGAGGTTCACCTTCCAGCAGGACAATGACCCTAAGCATACTGCTAAAGCAACACTTGAGTGGTTGAATGGGTAACATTTAAATGTCTTGGAATGGCCTAGTCAAAGCCCAGACCTCAATCCAATTGAGAATCTGTGGTATGACTTAAAGATTGCTGTGCACCAGCGGAACCCCATCCAACTTGAAGGAGGTGTAGACATTGTTAATGTTGTAAATGAATATTGTAGTTGTAAATGGCAACTTTTGTATGGAATATCTACATAGGCGTGCAGAGGCCCATTATCAGCAACCATCACTCCTGTGTTCCAATGGCACGTTGTGTTAGCTAATCCAAGTTAATAATTTTAAAAGGCTGATTGATCAATTGAAAACTGTTGTTCTGATTAAAGAATCAATAAAACTGGCCTTCCTTAAACTAGTTGAGTATCTGGAGCATCAGCGTTTGTGGGTTCGATTACAGGCTCAAAATTGCCAGAAACATTGACTTTCTTCTGTCAGTCTATTATTATTGTTCTGAGAAATTAAGGCTATTCTATGCGAGAAATTACGAAGAAACTGAAGATCTTGTACAACGCTGTGTACTACTCCCTTCTCAGAACAGTGCAAACTGGCTCTTACGAGAATTGAAAGAGGAGTGCGAGGCCCCGGTGCACAACTGAGCAAGAGAACAAGTACATTAGAGTGTCTAGTTTGAGAAACCGACGCCTCACAAGTCCTCAACTGGCAGCTTCATTAAATAGTACCCACAAAACACCAGTCTCAACGTCAACAGTGAAGAGGCGACTCCAGGATGCTGGCCTTCTATGCAGAGTTTCTCTGTCCAGTGTCCTTGCTCTTTTGCCCATCTTAATCTTTTCTTTTTATTGGCCAGTCTGAGAAATGGCTTGTTCTTTGCAACTCTGCCAAGAAGGCCAGCATCCCGGAATCGCCTCTTCACTGTTGACGTTGAGACTGGTATTTTAAGGGTACTATTTAATGAAGCTGCCAGTTGAGGATGTATGTATAGAGCCACGTTATCGTTATTCATTGTGCATGTATTCCTTGTGTTATAATATTCTATGATTTCTCTATTTTTCTCTCTGCTTTGTTGGGAATGTCCCATCAGTAAGCATTTTATTGTTCTTCTACACCACGTCTACACCATGTGACAAATACAACTTGATTGATTGATCCTGTTGGTTCAAGACATGGTGTATCGGTACCACTTGCGATGCAGTAGCAAAGAGAACAGTTTATGACTTGGGTGGCTGGAGTCTTTGACAATTTTTATGGCCTTCTTCTGACACGGCCTGGTATAGAAATCCTATATAGCAGAAGCCTCGGCCCCAGTGATGTACTGAGCAATATGCACTACCCTCTGTAGCGCCTTGTGGTTGGATGCCAAGCAGATGCCGTACCAAGCGATGATGCAGCCAGTCAAAATTCTCTCAACGGTGAAGATGTAGAACCTTTTGAGGTTCTGAGAGCCCATGTCAAATCTTTTCAGCCTCCTGAGGTCGAAGAGACATTCTCGTGCCTTCTTTACGACTCTGTTGGTGTTTGTGGACCATGTTAATTCCTTAGTGATGTGGACACCAAGGAACTTGAAGATCTCGACCCGCTCCACTACAGCCCCATTGATGTGGATGGGGGTGTGCTCGGCTCTCCATTTCCCGAAGTCCACAATCAGTTCCTTAGTCTTGCTGACGTTGAAGGGAAGGTTGTTGTCCTGGCACCACACTCCTTCTTATATCCTGTCGCACCATTGCTGGTTATCAGGCCTACCCGTGTTGTGTCATCAGCGAACTTAATGATGGTGTTGGAGTCATGCGAGGCCACACAGTCGTGGGTGAAAAGGGAGTACAGGAGGGTACAAAGCATGCTTCCATGAAGGGCCCCCGTGTCGAAGGTCAGCGTGGCGGATGTGTTGTTACCTACCCTCAACAACAGGGGGCAGCCCATCAGGAAGTCCAGGATCCAGTTACAGAGGGAGGTGTTCAGTCCCAGGGTCCTGAGCTTAGTGACGAGCTTGGAGGGCACTATGGTGTTGAACGCTGAGCTGTTGTCATTGAACAACATTCTCACATAGGTGTTCTGCTTTACCAGGTGGAAGAGGGCAGTGTGGAGTGCAGTAGAGATTGCATCATCTATGGATCTGTTGGGGTGGTATGTAAATTGAGTGGCACCCTGATGTGAGCCATGACCAGCCTTTGAAAGCATTTCATGGCTACAGATGTGAGTGCTACGTGGCGATAGTCATTTAGACAGGTTACCTTGGTGTTCTCAGGCACAGGGACTATGGTGGTCTGCTTGAAACATGTAGGTATTACAGACAGGGTCAGGGAGAGGTTGATGTCAGTGAAGACTCTTGTCATCTGCCCCGGCGGCCTTGTGAATGTTGACCTGTTTAAATGTCTTATTCACACCGGCTACGTAGAGTGAGATCACACAGTCATCTGGAACAGCTGGTGCTCTCATGCATGGTTCAGTGTTGCTTGTCTCGATGCGAGCATAGAAGGAATGTAGCTCGTCTGATCGTCTCGCATCACTGGGCAGCTCAGGGCTGGGTTTCCCTTTGTAATCCGGGATAGTTTACAACCCCTGCCACATCCTGCTCCTTTGAAAGTGGCAGCTCTAGTCTTTAGCTCAGTGTGGAAGTTGCCTGTAATCTATGACTTCTGGTTGGGATATGTAATTTATATATGATCATTGTGGGGATGACGTCGTCGATGCACTTATTAACCTCTAATTCCTCCCAAACCCGGATCCGGGAGCACCCCCCACAGTAAAAAAGCTGACTAGCATAGCCTAGCATAGCGTCACAAGTAAATACTAGCATCTAAATATCATTAAATCACAAGTCCAAGACACCAGATGAAAGATACACATCTTGTGAATCCAGCCATCATTTCTGATTTTTAAATGTTTTACAGGGAAGACACAATATGTAAATCTATTAGCTACCACAGTTAGCAAAAAGACACCACTTTTTTACTCCACCAGTTTTTTACTCCATCAGTAGCATCACTAATTCGACAAAATAAAGATATAAATAGCCACTAACCAAGAAACAACTTCATAGATGACAGTCTGATAACATATTTATTGTATAGCATATGTTTTTTAGAAAATTTGCATATTTCAGGTATAAATCACAGTTCTACATTGCAGCTGCAATCTGAAATAGTGCCGAAGCTGCCCAGAATAATTACAGAGACCAACGTCAAATACCTATTACTCATCTTAAAACATTTCTGAAAAATACAAAGCGTACAGCAAATGAAAGCCCAACATCTTGTGAATCCAGCCAATATGTCATGATTTTTTAAAGGTTTTACAGCGAAAAACAATATAGCATTATATTTACTTAGCACAATAGCCAGAAACACAAGCAATTTACCAGCAGCACAGGTTAGCGATCGTAACAATACAGCAAAAGATATATAATTTTTGACTAACCTTGATATACTTCGTCAGATGACAGTCCTGTAACATCATATTACACAATGCATATAGGTTTTGTTTCGAAATGTGGCATATTTAGCAGCACAAATCGTGGTTATACAATGTATCAGTGGCAACAGGTCATGCATTTCTGGCCGGCGCCATCTTGGAAAGGCACCTAATCTAATCAATAAATAATCGTAAACTTGACTAAAAAATACAGGTTGGACAGCAAATGAAAGATGCATTAGTTATTAATGCAACCGCTGAGTTATTTTTAAATTAACGTTACTAGACATACAGTGTGCGTTACAGCCAGACTAGTGCCGCAATAATGGCGGACAAATGCGTTTACATTTTTTCCACATAAATACGGAATAACATCATAAATAGCTCTTACTTTTGGACGAGCTTCCATCAGAATCTTGGGCAGTGGTCCTTTGTCCAAAAGAATCGTTGCTTGGTTGTAAAACGTCAACTTCAACTTCGGAATTAGCAGCTAACATTAGCTATGTGGCCACAACATGCCCAAATGTTCAAAGCGCAATACTAAGGAAATTCCGAAATAGCAATATACTCGCATAAACTGATATAACTCGGTTTAAAATAACTTCGTTATGATGTTTCTAACACCTATATCGAATTAAATTACAGACGGATATAGCTAAGGCCGATAACTGAGCGTTTCAAAATGCCATCCTGAGGTCTTGCTTTGCGCAATGACGAACGTCGAAAAGAGAGCTCCCTTCGTTCCTTGGCCTTTTATAAGCTCTGAGAACTACGTAGAAACTCCATTCCACTTCTCAATTGGTTACTGACATCCAGGGGAAGGCGGGTGCAGTTCATGTCGACCCATAGGATACATACAGAGCTTTAAACTGATCTGAGAACAGAGCCTCGTTTTCAGACCTTCGCAGTTCCTGTCATGAATTTCGCTGCAGAAAGAGTTCTGGTTCACCCACAGACATAATTCAAACGGTTTTAGAAACTAGAGATTGTTTTCTATCCAATAGTAATAATAATATGCATATTGTACGAGCAAGAATTGAGTATGAGGCAGTTTAATTTGGGAACGATAAATGTCCAAGTTGAAACAGCACCCCCTGTAGTGTCAAGAAGCCGGTAACTGATGCAGTAAACTTCTCAATATTATCGAATAAATCCCAGAACATATTCAAGTCTGTGCTAGCAAAACAGTCCTATAGCTTAGCATCCGCTTTGTCGGTCCACTTCCGTATTGAGCCTGTTACTGGTGCTTCCTGTTTGAGTTTTCGTAAACAGGAATAAGGAGGATAGAGTTGTGGTCAGATTTGCCAAATGGACGGTGTGGTAAAGCATTGCATGTGTCTGTGTGGAGCGAAGGTGATCTAGAGCTTTTTCACCTCTAGTTACACAGGTGAAATGCCTGGTAAAAATGAAGTAAAACAGATTTCAGTTTCCTGCATTAAAATATCCGGTCACGAGAACTCCACATCTGGATACACATTTTCTTGTCTACTTATGGTCCTATACAGCTCCTTGAGTGCTGTTTTAGTGTCAGCATCGGTTTGTGGTGGTAAATAGACACCTATGAAAATGACAGATTAAAACTCTCTTGGTAGCTTATCATGAGGTATTCATACTCAGGCGAGCAAAAACTTGTGACTTCCATAATATTAGAGATTGCACACCAGCGGTTGTTATTAATAAATAGACACACCCCTCCCCTAGGATAGGATAGTCTCGAACGGAGTTCATCCAGTCTGTTCTCCAGTGACTGTGAATTCGCCAACAGAACAGAGGGCAATGGTGGTCTATTTGTTCGCTGAAGTAATTTTGTTAGGAGGCTGCCTCGCCTGCCTCTTTTTCATGTCTGCTTCCTCTTTTGAGTCCTTAAAGATTTTAACGTACAAAAGCTAAGATCAGCATAAAAAAACATACAAAATAATTGGTCAGGAGCCCATAAAATGCCAGACTAGAAGGGAAGAGGGTGCCAATGCTTAGACATTGGCTTACCAGGCTAATGCACCCTTCTGGCATGTCGAATACCTGCATATGAACCCCGTCATTCACATTAATGCTATGACTCGATTGGGTCTCTACGAGGAGGAGGTCAAAGGGGGAGGAAGTGTAAAAGTGGTGCTTCGGTGACTACAGTCGTGTGATGAGTAAACCATGCCTTAGGAGTTCCATTGGCTTATGTAGTTCATTAGTATTATGTCTATATCTAGGCTTTAGCTTTGTGGGCTAATGGGCTTTCCTTGTACATCAAAGATCTAGGTTTGAATCCCATGACTTATATGTATAATTCTGGCAAAGGAATTGTTTTTTCGCAATAATTTGGCTGGGAAATTGTGATTAGCTTTATTGTCCAGAGGGCGTAGTCTAAACAATTTTGGACCAAGATATATTTATGTTGCTAATAGATGGTTAATTTGCCTGAAAAAAATTAGCACTGGTTACAACACATTTCTTTTTGCTAAGAAGCAATTTTTGTTTCTTTTTGACCATTCTCAGTAAGGTACGAAATTTTTACTCATAAATTATTTGATATTGAGATAAAAATGGCTGCATTGGACCTTTAATAACATTAAGGCACTTATTTCACTCATCCGCATCATGCTGGCTGAAGCGTAGGGCATCAACAAATTTGAACTTACTTCACATTTACCTTAATCTCTACAGGATTGGTGGGTTCCACGCAGGATGGTTGAGCTAACGTAGGCTAATGCGAGTAGCATGAGGTTGTAAGTAACAAGAACATTTCCCAGGACATAGAAATATCTGATATGGCAGAATGCTTACATTCTTGTTAATCTAACTACACTGTCCAATTTACAGTACCATGCTATTGTTTGGGGAGAGTGCACAGTTATGAACTTGAAAAGTTATTAATAAACCAAATAGGGACATTTGGGCAGTCTTGATACAACATTTTGAACAGCAATGCAGTGGTTCATTGGATCAGTCTAAACCTTTGCACATACACTGCTGCAATCTAGTGGCCAAAATATAAATTGCACCTGGGCTGGAATAATACTTTATGGCCTTTCTCTTGCATTTCAAAGATGGTACAAAAAAACGTATTTTTCTTTTTATTATCTTTTACCAGATCTAATGTGTTGGATTCTTCTACATTCATTTCACATTTCCACAAACGTCAAAGTGTTTCCTTTCAAATGGTGTCAAGAATATGCTTAACCTTGCTTCAGGGCCTGAGCTACAGGCAGTTAGATTTGGGTATGTCATTTTAGGCTATTATTGAAAAAAAGGGTCCAATCCGTAAGAGGTTTTTAATCACAATTGTTCAAGTGTTTAATTCCTTTTTTTATGAGGCGGAATCTAAGAACAATCATATTAGCATGTGGTCTTTTAACAGAGGTCCATTGGAAATGTAAATATTAAAATGTCGATCCACAACATGTTACTGACTGTGTGTAACCAATGCATGGTTAACTAATGTGTTATGACTCCAGCCCTGTCTTTACCACATCCTAAACATAACCCCTCTTTTGATAGGGGTCCCGTTGTGTACCTGGAATGATCCATTTGAACAAGGGCAGAAAAGACTGTATCCATTCCTCTTTCCCCATTCTCCCCTTCCTTCTTTCCTGGTCCCCTGAACGGACCCCTGTTTGAAGTGGAGTGGTCATGGGTCTTGAACTGGTCATTACAAACTCAACCAATCCCTCAACATCAGTGCCCCAGTAATTACAGCCAGGCTCCCAGAACCCCCCACTCCCCTTCCCTTCAGATGTGGCTTCACATGCAGAGCTCCAGGGCAACATGGAGACACCCTGCTCTCCTCCTCCCAACACAATCTGCCTCTTTCCTCCCTTTTGAAAGAGCACAAATGGAAATGACGACACATTCACGAAAAACAGTCTATTAAAAATAACAGGGAAGGAGAGGAAGAAGAGGATTTTTACATTTTTATTATAAACACTCTCGCTCCAAATTTCTGGTCCAAACTTGCTTTCTCTCATTATTGGTTTTATAGCTAAGCTGGATCGTTTCCCGGCATCTGAACAGTTTTAGGGGCCAGGGGGGCGTATGTTCCAGGCCTTTAGAAGTATGTTTCACCCAGACAGAGTGGCTATCATCACACTCAGAGGTTAGTCTTGGCGGTTTAGGGTCAGTGACTCAGAATCCCACTGACGTGCATTAGCCCTACATGAGTTTCACCGCTTGCCACCGACTACACAAACGAATGGGGTGGTGATATAAACTTTTAGAAGGATTAGCGCTAACGTGATTCAACAAAAATAATCATTGTGTTTTACTGTGAGTCCCTCGGCGAGGTTGGAGCTTTTTAAACTTCCCAAATGCCACCTTCCAATGTAAAGTCAAACAGGAAGTGAGTCTGATTATTTTTTCTGGACTTTTAACCCCTCGATTTCCATTCTGCTCTGTAAACTCAATGTCCATATGTTTACAAAACAATCAATTAGACAGTGCGTCTCTCTCACCGTCCCGCTTCCATTATCACAGCCGCAGAAGGAAGTGCGGTTGAGCACTGTTGAGACGGGAAGCAGACCACCCTAAAACTCCCAAACACCACCAGGGCTAGAGACCACCCCCAGTGTTGAGGTACAGTCCCCAGATGTTGGCGTCCTGTGCCAGGCATTTCGTTAGAGGTCCAGTGGATTAATCTCAACAACTGAAGAAACTTGTGCGTTTAATGGGAACTTTTTGCTTGAATTGTGTCTCGTTATCTGTTCCCCTGTGCCTTATCGCAGTGCCATCATTCACAATGTTCCTGCCTCTCAGATACAATGTAACACATCCAAGAACCCTGACTGATGAAAGGACTTTGCTCGCGATTAATAGACCCGCCAACTTCGGGAAAATGGAATTGGACAAACCTATATACATGTATGAGTCTCCACATGCATTGAAACAATTTAGTTTAACACATAGAGAATGGATCATGCTACTTCTAGTCCCACACCCAAGGAACTTTACTTCCAAAGTGGGTGTAATAACATTTTAAATGAATGATTTCCTTTGTATACAACCACATCTATATTTCTACTCTGACAACCAGACATGGAGACTTGACTTCTTATTTCAGATATACTGGGATACGGTCACTTATTTGAATACAATGTTTTGCTAATGTTCAGATTTGTTTGTCATTTAGCAGATGCTCTTATTCAGAGCAATTAGGGTGAAGTGCCTTGCTCAAGGGAACATCAAAAATGTTTTTACATAGTCGGCTCAGGGATTCGAACCGGCGACCTTCCAGTTACTGGCCCAACACTCTTAACCGCTAGGATACCTGCCGCCCGCCCGTATGTTCTTCTTTGTTGTTCTTTGTCCCACAGAGTATTGTTTTGTATTGTTAGGTATTACTGCACTTTCAGAGATAGGAACATAAGCTTTTCGCTACACCTGCGTTAACATCTGGCCTTAATATCCATGTACTCTTGTAATCTCCATCCGGCACAGCCTGAAGAGGACTGGCCACCCTCCAGAGCATGGTTCCTCTCTAGGTTTCTTCCTACGTTCATGCCTTTCTAGTAAGTTTTTCTGTGCCAACATGCTTCAAAATCTGCAATGCTTGATCTTTGGGGTTTTACGCTCGGTTCCTGTAAAGCACTTTGTGACAACTGCTGATGTAAAAAGGGCTTCATAACACATTTGATTGATATGCCAAATATGTGAACGCGACCAATAAAATTGTATTTATTTTGATTTGACATGTCACTCAAATCCCTGCAATCTTTCTTTCTATCTCCCTCCCTTTTCCTGTTAATATCCCTCTCTCACTGCCTCCTTCCCTCCTTTCATCGATCCTCTCCTCTCCCTTTCTCTTCAGCCCTTTAAAGCAACGCCTATGGATTTCACACTTTTCCAAAGGCTGAGTCTTCCATTCACACGAGCAGACATCAATTTACAAAAATCCCTATGGAAGACAAGAAAGAGAACACAAGCGAGAGTTAAAGTGGAAAACTAATAGGAAGTTATAGTATGGGAATACAAAAATCCCTGTCCTCTCCACTCTTGTCCTAGTGGTAAGTTGTACAGCATGGGTCTCAGCCTGTTTTAAATCTGCTGTCTGACTGGTTGATTGTGCTGCCAATACAACAAAGCTGCAGCTGCCTCACTCTCCCTGTCTGCGTTCTGTCCCTTTCCTATCTAACCAAGGGTCCCCGCTGCAACATGTAAATGGATTCCACATGTCCTCACACAAGAGGAGTAGGGGGTGAAGGGGAAAAGGCGGGTTGAGGCCTGAACTGTGCTCGGCAAGTTCATCTTAAAAAGCTTTCATCAGTCGTATAATGAACCAGATGCTGAAACGGGCAAACACTGTTGCACTGTCAATGGGGGTAGCTACAGTATAGGGATGAGGTTACTTTATGGAATCCATTACGTACGTGTCCCATATGCACGTACACTGTGTTTAGGCCATGCCATGAAAGGAAAACAAATGACCAAAGGCTGCAAGTTATATCATTATTTTCCACTATGCAGCCTATAGCATACAATTCCCCTGGACTGAGTGCACTACCCCTCCCTGATGGGCAGTAAAAATTCATTGGCTACCTCACGTCAAGCTGTTTCTCAACCATCACGATGTCTTTCCCACCAGCAGGCAGTAATGGAATTAAAGGCATAAAAAAGTAGGGAGAATTGTATGGACGCATTGTTAGAAACCTTATAGAGAGAGAGAGAGCGAGAGCGAGAGCGAGAGAGAGAGCGAGAGAGAGAGAGAGAGAGAGAGAGAGAGAAAGAAATGAGACCCCTGCATCAGCCATATACAGTACATTCTCCATCCCTCCTCACTCTTGCTATAAGTAGACAGTCATCCCCCAGCTGCACAGATGTGCTGAATGCATTTTTCCACGGGCATTTAAAGATGGAATCTGCAGTAGGGGGAACAGCGCCACTGGCCTCCCCACCACCATTGATATTGTTTTTGTTGCCAAGCTGAGGGGCTTTGCTCAGCATTTAAAAAAAAAATGCAGTACATACTGTGCACTTCTATCGCATGTGCAATAATATCAGAGGCAAACTGACGTTGCTGTTTCACCATTAAGGATTCCAGCTTTAAACGGCTGAGATCCCGTTAACGGGATCGACTTGACAACAGCCAGTGAAAGTGCAGGGCGCCAAATTCAAACAACAGAAATCTCATAATTAAAATTCCTCAAACATTTTACACCATTTTAAAGATAAACTTGTCGTTAATCCCACCACAGTGTCTGATTTCAAAAAGGCTTTACGATGAAAGCACACCATCTGATTATGTTAGGTCAGTACCTAGTCACAGAAAAACACAGCCATTTTTCCAGCCAAAGAGAGGAGTCACAAACAGCAGAAATAGAGATAAAATGAATCACTAACCTTTGATGATCTTCATCAGATGACACTCATAGGACTTCATGTTACACAATACATGTATGTTTTGTTCGATGAAGTTCATTTATATCCAAAAATCTTAGTTTACATTGGCGCGTTATGTTCATTAATGTTTTGCCTCCAAAACATCCGGTGATTTTGCAGAGAGCCACATAAATTTACAGAAATACTCATAATAAACACTGATAAAAGATACAAGTGTTTTACATGGAACTTTAGATAAACTTCTCCTTAATGCAACCGCTGTGTCAGATTTTAAAAAACTTTACGGAAAAAGCACACCATGCAATATTCTGAGATTCTGAGATGGCTAACGGGTTCGGATTCGTGACCATGCTCAAGTGGATAAAAAGTATTGGCTCAGTGCATGCTCTGGCTGCCCTCAATTGAATCAGTTCTTGTGTGGGACTAGGGGACAGTGTCACTAACATTGGCATGACCGCAGCTGGCACTGTTCTTCTACTCCACGGTGTAGGTTCCCTTGACAATTGTGTAGCATTCTTGAAGGGGCTTGCTGTTTTAAGATAGTGAATTCCTCTCCCGGGTGCCCGTACCTTGGCAGAGTCTGAGTTACGGGACGCAGAGATGGACTGGGTCTTTGGTCGGGGCAAATGTCTTATCTGCCTAGGCGTGGGGTATGCGGTAGCTGCCCAAGCTTAACCCGGCTTCTATACGTTCTGTCGCCAATTACGAGAGCGTACTCAAAGAGAGAGGGCGGCAAGGTTTGGTGGGTACGCCCCGCTGCTTGTCTCTACCTCGGTCAAGCACTGCTTGTCTCTCTTCCCAGACTTGTCGATGAAGGGTGCAGTCCCACCTCGCTGGTCCGGTCCTCGAGACCAGGCTAGCTAGCTCTAGCCAGGTTTGTTAACTCGCAGAGGCTAGCTAGCTACTTCTGCCTCCCCACTGTGGAGTTGCTTGGATAGCTCTCTTGTTAAGTACATTAAGTCGCTTGGTTATTCTAAACGTACTGTTGTGCGGTCGAAGGGGATTGCTAGCCTAGCTTGTACTAAAAGCCTCCTGGCAAACGTCGGTTAGCATACATACTCGTACCTACTGATGAGCCTGGTCCTTTACTGGACAGTTGGATATGTAATGTCCTGGAGTACCACAACACAGACAATTTTAGGACTCATCATTGTAGTCTGTATAAAAATGTGGGATGGACCTTAAGAAGAGAACTGCATTCTGTTTGTTTTTTTGTTTTTGTTTTTTTAATCTTACAGAAACTTCCTTCATATGTAACTTCATTAATTAAGTTAAGAATCATAAGCACCAAACCGTTCACAGGAATGGACAACACGAAAGATTCCTTCAGTATCCACAGATTTGGGAAAATCTGTTTTGATTTATTGATTTATTGGCTCTAATTTGTGGAACAGAGTTCACTGCAGTTAGATGTACTGGTGCCACTCAGGCAGTTTACATTATTGATTGAGTACCTCTATGTAGTTGAATGAGATTACTTTTATTAAATATGTTTATTTTATTATATTGCTTTATGCACATACGGGTATGTTGTTTTATTATGCTGTTTTAATTGTAAAATAATGTTTCATCCCCAATCTAAACGGCCAGTCAGAGCAGGCCAACCAAGACCTGGAGACGATGCTTTGTTGCCTCGTCTCTGCCAACCCCACCACCTGGAGCCAGCAACTTGTGTGGGTGGAGTACGCCCGCAACAACCTTCCCTGCTCGGCCACTGGTCTCTGGCCCATCGCGTGTTCCTTGGGTTACCAGCCTCCACTCTTCCCCGAGGAAGAGGTCAGCATACCCTCGGCCCAGATGTTCGTCCGCCGCTGTCGTCGTACCTGGAAGAGAGCCTGGTCCGCTCTTCTTAAGACAACCTCCAGGTATTGGTGACAGGCGGACCACAACCGGGCCCCGGCTCCAAGTGGACCACCACTGGACCCCGGCTCCACGCTATCGTCTTGGGCAGAGGGTATGGCTCTCCACTCGGGACCTGCCTTCCCGGGTGGAATCCCGTAAACTTTCCCCCCACTTTATCGGCCCTTTCCCCATCTCTAAAGTCCTTAGCACACTGCTGTTCGTCTTCTGTTGCCCCACACCCTCTGTATACATCCCACTTTCCATGTGTCTAGGATTAAACCTCTGTCTCACAGCCCTTTGTGAGACTGTTTCCAGTTTCTGTGAACTGAACTATCCACCTCCTGTGTCTGCATCAGGGTCATGATTGGTGGTCCCATTCTGTGAGCTTGTGTGGTCGACCACTTTGCGGCTGAGCTGTTGTTGCTCATAGACATTTCAACTTCACAATTACAGCACTTACAGTTGACCGGGGCAGCTCCAGCAGAGCAGAAATTTGACGAACTGACTTGTTGGAAAGGTTTCATCCTATGACTGCCCCATGTTGAAAGTCACTGAGCTCTTCAATAAGGCCATTCTACTGCCAATGTTTGTCTATGGAGATTGCATGGCTGTGTGCTCGATTTTATACACCTGCCAGCAATGGGTTTGGCTGAAATAGCCGATAGTGTATGTTGGAAGCTTATCCATATTTAATGCCCTGTCTGTTACCTCACATTCCATTTTGTTCTCTGGGTTCAGGAGGTATATACATTATCCCAGGGTGAGAGAAATAAGTTGGCATATAAATATATTTTTGTACTGATGGAACATAAATGTCTTAAACTTTAATCCTCAATTTTACCTTTTAATATAAAATATAAATGCAAACTTCATCATCCAAGCATCACACGAAACACATCCACAGCCAAACTCATCCCATAAATCAGTCTAAATAACAGGTTGCGCTGACAAAAATCAAAACATAAGTTAGCGACCTAACAGCTAAACTAGTTTACAACGTACCACATTTCTGGTGAGTACAAGAGACAAAGGAAATGTTGTTTTGAAATGAAAAGCGTGTCAGCTAAGCTAACAGCAGCTAAATTCTTTGATGGCAGCCATGTTTGTTTACGTTTGACAAGCGAAAACTCTCTAATCCTAGAATACCATTCACTGTAGTGTCGCATTCAAAACAACTGGGAACTCGGAAATCTCAGACTTCAGTAACTGGGAACTCTGAAAATAATGAGAAGAATAGTCTGGAATGTCATGATTTTACCTTGTATTTTTCAGAGTGCCCAGTTGTTTTGAATGCAGCATAAGACACAAATAAACAAAGTCAAAGATGGCTGCTCCCATTGCCTGGAAAATATTAACTTAGTTTGGCCACTTTTCAGAATATGGGGGAGGGGGTTCATTTCCTTTTTGGGAGGTTTTCAGGTGCATGGGGGGTGAAAATGGGGGAGGTATCGTAGGGGGATATGATGTAGGAAATATTACTGTGATGGGGGATTTATTAATAAATGGGGGGCAAACACAGGAGAAGTTAATAAACTGAATTAAAAAAAAACCTGGATGGGGGTCTGAGCTAGCAACCCAGAGTAACCATAGTTACAATCTAAGTCAGTCCTGAAAGAAAAACGTAACTCTTGACAGACAGTGATAGCCATTGAGTATAAAGATAATGTCCAATTTCAAAAGGAATGCCTCACTGATGAGGAGAAACAGGAAATATTTAGTCATTCTGATGAAGAATCTGTGAATGAGTGTGAGTCGGATCAATCAGACAGGGGCAAGGAATATCTGCCCCACAAACTTCTGGACTGTGAGGGTGAGGAAAATGGTGCCCACCTCAACCTTGCAGGCAATGAACATCATTCACCTCCCGAAGATGCTGGTCCTGCTGTCAATCTTGTAGGCTGTGAGGGGAAAGAGATTGAAAATGAGGAGGGTGGTCCCCGCAGCTGGAGATCCTGTCACTTCACACCATCAGAGATAGACTTCAATGACACCCTGTCTGGTACACAAAGCACCCTGCCTACCCCCAACAGAGTCATAATGTTTTAAACTGTTCATTCATGAGGAATTGGTGGAGAGCGTGGTGCAGGAAATCAACAGGTATGCCCATTATCATATCACAGAAAAACCCAAGGCTTTCTTCAAATATATCAAAAAATTCAGAATTCCTTTAGCCTACTAAATATGCATATTTGTTTGCAGGTATTCTCATGAACTGAGTTTGGCGTAAAAGGGAAGCTCTCAAAATGGGTGAACACCACCTTCCTTCCTGGTCACGGTGCTGCTGATGGGGCTAGTGAAGAAGGGCTCTGTGAGGGACTATTGGACCACTGACCTCATGCTGCAGATCCCCTTTTTTCCCACCCCTTTGCTCCCAGGACCACTTCCTTGTTTTGCTGAGAGCACTCCACTTTGTGAACAATGCCACTGCCAACCTCGCCCGTCACAAAATAAGGAATGTCCTGGGCAGCTTCATCATGGCATTTGGAAGTGTTGGTTCCTCACAAGGACTTGTGCATTGATGAGTCTCTCATAGCTTGGAAAGGAAGGCTTTGCATTCCACCAATACTTCCCATCAAAGCGCCACATATTTGGAGTCAAGTTCTTTGTTTTATGTGACTGTCTGACAGGATATGTACAGGACCTGATCATCTACACCGGCACCACCACAGATATTAGGCAATTTGAGCGTCTTGGCATATCTGGATCAGTGCTGATCACCATGCTGCAGCCTTACCTCAGAAAGGGGCACACTGTATTTGTGGACAACTGGTACAGTAGCCATACCCTTTTTCAGTACCTTTTGAGGGAGAACACAGGGACCTGTGGCACAGTGAGATCCAACAAGAAGGGGATGCCAATTTTCAAAAAGAAAATGAGTAAGGGGGAGGTGGAGTTCCAAACAAACGTGAGATAATGGCAGTGAAATGGCATGACAAACACGATGTCCATGTTCTGTCCACTGTGCACACCTCCAAAATATCAGACACAGGAAAACTGGATTATGTCACCAGAGAGAGGAAAATGAAGCCAGACTGTGTCTTGGAGTACAACAAGAAGATGGGAGCAGGTGACAAAGTGGACATGCAGAACAGTTTTGTTGAATGTGCCAGAAAGTACCTTTTTAAAATAGGCGTCCCGCTAGCGGCACACCTCGACAACATCCGGTGAAATTGCAGAGCGCCAAATTCAATTTACAGATATAGTAATATTTAACATTCATGAAAATACAAAGTTTCATACACCAAAATAAAGCTTAACTTCTTGTTAATTCAGCCGCAGTGTCAGATTTAAAAAAGGCTTCACAGGGCGAAAGCATACCATGCGATTATCTGAGTACAGCGCCCCGCTTACAAAAGCATACAAACATTTTCAAGCCAAGTAGAGGAGTCACAAAAGTCAGAAATAGCGATAAAATAATCACTTACCTTTGATGATCTTCTTCTGGTTGCACTCAAAAGAGTCCCTGTTACACAATAAATGTTTGTTTTGTTCGATAAAGTACCTCTTTATGTCCCAAAAACTCAGTTTTGTTCAGTAATCCACTGGCTCAAAGGCGGTCACAACAGGCAGACGAATACATCCTAATTGTACCGGTAAAGTTTGTCGAAACATGTCAAACGATGTTTATAATTAATCCTCAGGTTGTCTATTGTCTAAATAATCGATAATATTTCAACTGGACAATAGCGTATTCAATAGAAAGGAAAAACAACGAACGGCGTGCAATCGGTCACGCGTGCAAAACAGCTCTGGTTCATTCTACAGTCCACTTAGAAAAGGGTCTCATTCATCCTCATTTTTCAGAATACAAGCCTGAAACAATGTCTAAAGACTGTTGACATCTAGTGGAAGCCATAGGAACTGCAATCTGGGTCCTAACCCATAACATACTATATAGGCAGGCAGTTGAAAACTACACACATCAAAAATATCCCACTTCCTGGATGGATTGTGCTCAGGTTTCCGCCTGCCATATCAGTTCTGTTATTCTCACAGACATTGTTGTAACAGTTTTGGAAACTCCAGAGTGTTTTCTATCCAAATCTACAATTTATATGCATATCCTAGCTGCTGAGCCTGAGTAACAGGCAGTTTACTTTGGGCACCTCAGTCATCCATACTTCCAAATACTGCCCCCTATCCTAAAAAAAATTGTACAAAAAGCTACTTTTTCACCTAATAGACATAGCTCTCCTCAACGACCACATTGTCCATTGGCAGGTCACAGGACACGTGATCTCGTACAAGCAGTACAGGATAAACCTGATGCGGCAGCTCTTTGAGGACCACCATTCTCCTCGTCCTGCTGGGGGCCGGCCTGCCTCTGACAATCCTCTACGCCTCACTAGACGCCACTTTCTAAGTGAAGTCCATCAGACCACCGTACAAGGAAAAAGCGCAAGGAGGCATTTCAATGTCTGTCTACAATCTACCTGAAGACAGAAACAAAGGAAGTTGACAATGTACATGTCTGAGCCATGTGACACAGCCTTGTGTGCAATTCCTTGCTTGGGCGAGTACCACACCCTGAAGCACTACTAAGTGGAACGTTGGCTTATTGTGGCTGATACAATTTTTGCTTTCTGCTGATTGTAACGCAAATTCTGGGAGTCGAGAAGCAAGTACAGGGGGTGAAATTAACAGTACAATAAACATGGAACAATACAAAACAAGAGTAGTGTCTTGAGATGAAAGATATAGGGGTGGTAATCATGGAAGTGATGGAGTCCAGGTGAGTCTCATGAGGCGCAGGTGAGCGTAACGATGGTGGCAGGTGTGCGTAATGATAAGTAAACTGGCGACGTCGAGTGCCGGAGAGGGGGAGCGGGAGTAAACATGACACTGATATTAAAAAAGAGTGTTTCTCCCCTTGTTTCACCACCCAAAAACCCTTACATGGTCCTCCTCACCTCCCATCTTGCTCCCATTCCCCCAAAATGCTTTCAAATCCCCCCTCCTCCTTTCCTACCTCTCTCCACACCCAGCACCACCATCTCTGCAACTTTGTGTTCCGGAAGGCTCTTTTCTGCACATCAGGCCAGTGTGTGCGATGCCCGAGCCAGCCTCCAGAGGGGGGCATTTGCCCAAATATAAATGTTACGATTATGGCTTCCCAATTCCATAAACAATGAGGGGAAAAGGAGCCCATGTTGTAACTCAGTAGCGCAGTCATCTGCTCCACACTACAACGTCAACGCTCGAATGTACAGACCCTGCTTTCAGTTAACACAACTGATGCATGGGGAAGAAATTAAACAAGCCACATCTGGAAGTGATCGCTCTCCCCGCACACTGAAAAGTTGTTGCTGACTTTAAACATATCGCTATACAATAGGAGGGAGAGCATGGATGAATATAGATCGATCTATCTCAAAATGCTATCCTGATACATGGCCCACGTCTGAAGAGTTTGGTTCCATCTCCATCATCTCCAGGCCGTCCATCCCCTTGTTGCAGTGAATAAAAGAAAATGAAACCGATGAAAAACTCCAGAGCGTGACGGAATAACGTTGTTTGCCAATGTGAGGATTTTTTGTTTGTGACCCCATACTGCCTTCCATTACTTCTCCAACCTGAAGCTCTTAGATCTCTCTTTTAATATTCTACGACCCTAGGGCTGTAAATAAGCAGGCTTAACAGTGGCTCATTGTTGCCTGGGAAAAACAACAACATTTGGTACCACTTAATTCTGAGGGGTCCCATATGAGCTTGTTCATGTACATAAGAGTGTATGTAAAGACACCATATATGTGTCTCTCTACCTCCCATGAATGCCCCCCCCCACAAAAAAAACATAGGAAATAATGTATATTTTGTCACTCTGTGATTCATTATTTTCCTTCAATTCACAAGAGGCTGAATGTTTCTCACTGAAGAAAGCATCCAAGCCAGCTAAACAGGGCCCTTCGGTATGTGTAGCACATCTATCTGATCAAAAAGAGTATGATATTGTTGCCGCCCATAGCAATGAACGCAAGGGAAGCCAGTGAGCATTTGGCCTCCCTTGATTAAAAGATAAAATATTAGCCAATCAGCATTGAGGTAAACTTAGCTAAACTCAACTGTGAACGGTCCTGGCGCACAAAAAATGTTTGGATTGGCTTCACACCAATCACATCACATCAAAAGCTTAACACATGAATTGTTGCATCTCGTTTTGATGTGGTGCTCAGGTGGCTAGCTACCTAGCTAAAATTGTCCCTTTCCTAAATTAACCATGGCTGGAGACAGGGGTTAGGATTTGTGATTTTACCTAATTCTCCATACTAACCAATTATTATAACAATGATTCTGATCCAACCATAAATTCACATATTTTGCCCCTTGCCTGAGTGGATGGAAGTTCAATATGTAGCTAGATGTAGTAGGTTAATGTAAACTAGCTAGCTCATCGATGCCCATGAAAGGAAGTTAGGCTAGCGAGCAAGCATTTCAGTCAGGTAGCGTAGGAAAACCTAAAATAAAAGTGTGTATGGTGTGACAGAATCATAGGCCGTTTCAGCAACAGGAAAGAGAGGAAGATGGCGTTGGCGTTTCTCTACAAGTAAGGTGAGTCAACATGTTTTTTGTTCTTGCATGCACAGACACACACACACACACACACACACACACACACACACACACACACACACACACACACACCCACACACCACACCCACAGAGAAATCAGTACCATAGACAGCCACATCATATTGAGCTTATTGATTAGACTAAATTGTTTTTGTATTAGACAAAGCATAGGTGATTTGATGATGTTGAAGTATTAAAGTTGAAATGGTGGAGGAATAGTGGAGGCAGCTCCTGTTTTCTTTTCTTTTTATGTTCTTACCTTTGTGGATCATAATTCAATAGTTGTTAAGTAGTCTCGAAAATGTTGGAAACTATAACTTGCTTGACCATGCTGTAGGTTATGCAACTGTTCGTTACATGCAATATGCTTTGTGGACTTCAGCAGACAAAATGTTGCTATGGTGACCAGTGAGCTGAGATAAGGCGGGGCTTTACCTAGAAAAGACTTATAGATGACCTGGAGCGGGTTTGGCGATGAATATGAAGCCAGGGCCAGCCAACAAGAGCACACAGGTCGCAGTGGTGGGTAGTATATGGGGCTTTGGTGACAAAACAGATGGCACTGTGATAGACTGCTTCCAATTTGCCGAGTAGAGTGTTGGAGGCTATTTTGTAAATGACATTGCCGAAGTCAAGGATCGGTAGGATAGTCAGTTTTACGAGAGTATGTTTGGCAGCATGAGTGAAGGATGCTTTGTTGCAAAATATGAAGCCGATTCTAGATTTAATTTTGGATTGGAGATTCTTAATGTGGATCTAGAAGGAGAGTTTACAGTCTAACCAGACACCTAGGTACTTGTAGTTGTCCACATATTCTAAGTCAGAACCGTCCAGAGTAGTGATGCTAGACGGGCGGGCAGGTGCGGGCAGCGATCGGTTGAAGAGCATGCATTTAGTTTTACTTGCATTTAAGAGCAGTTGGAGGCCACGGGAGGAGAGTTGTATGGCATTGAAGCTCGTCTGGGTAGAGGTGGATCAGAGAATCACCAGCAGCAAGAGTGACATCATTGTTGTATGGTGTCGTTGCTCAAACATTTGACAGCGGAACAATCTCAACATGTTTCTGCTCAATTTTGGTAATTTAGCAGACACTCTTATCCAGAACAACTAGGGTTAAGTGACTTGCTCAAGGGCACATCGGCAGTTTTTTCACCTAGTCAGCTTTGGGATTCAAACCAGAAACATTTCGATAACTGCCCCAATGCTCTTAACCACTAGGCTACCTGTCGCCCATAGCACATGGAAGTCCATACCACATGGTCCATTCCACATGGAATACTATGTGACAGCTAAATTACAATTTCCAAAACAGACATTTGTGAAAAGTTACAAAGATCTGTATGTGCTACAAGCAGTTACTGGAGCATTATCCAATCAACAGCTTCAGAAAATCAACAGTGTTTCAGAAAATCACTCACAGTGCAACCAGTGAAGAGAGGAAGGTAAGTGGGTGAGGAAAGAAAGAGGAGAAGAGAATGACAGGAGAGAGAAAGAGAAAGGGGAGAGCAAAAGGGGGGGGGGGGGAATTGAGAGACTTGGAGAGAGGTCAAAGGCAGAGTTGTTATTAAAAATAAATCCTATTTTATAATGATAATGTCTTTGTGGTAGAAATTTAGCACAGATACTGAACTAATCATTATAGCATCAGCATTTCCAGATATTTTTTTAACTAGGCAAATTAGTTAAGAACAAACTCTTATTTACAATGATGGTCTACCGGGGAACAGACGGAAAACATCCTCGTTCAGAAAAAAAAAACGACAGATTTGAAAACGACAGATTTGTATCTTGTGGATTCGATCCAGCAACCTTACTCGCCCAACACTCAAACCACTAGTCTACCTGCCACCCATGGCGGAACGTCATTCTTAACTTAACTTCTGGAAGCACATGACAGCCTGCTGGGCATTTGCCAAAAGGCCCCTCAGGCCTTGAGAAACAAGATTGAACTCTTTGGCCTGAATACCAAGCTTTACGTCTGGAGGAAACCTAGCACCGTCCCTACGGTGAAGCATGGTGGTGGCAGAATCATGCTGCGGGTATGTTTTTTCAGTGGCAAGGACAAGGAGACTAGTCAGGACCGAGGCAAACATGAACTGAGCAAAGTACAGAGAGATCCTTGATGAAAACCTGTTCCAGAGAGCTCAGGACCTCAGATTGTGGCGAAGGTTCACCTTCCAACAGGACAACAAGCCTAAGCACACAACCACTGACCTCCTGTGGACCAGAAATTGTTATTTTAGTGAAATATGGCGGTGGGTTTTTAATGAGAGTAGGGTTAAATGCACAGGCGGTCGGTGGCACCTTAATTGGGGAGGAACAGTCTCATGGTAATGGCTGGAGTGGAATCAGTGGAATGGTATCAAATACATCAAAAACATGGTTTCCAGGTGTTTGATACCATTCCATTGGCACCGTTCCAGCCATTAAGAGCAGTCCTCCACTGGTTAGATTGTACTGTAGGGTACTTTTTTTTCATAATTTTGTGTTAAAAAGTATAATGGATTTATAAACCAGTCCAGTTGGTGGCGGTAATGCAAAATATTGGATGCCAACCGCCATAAAACCTCATTGAAGAAGAAGTTGCTGTGCAAAGGTTGGAGTACCATGAGCGAATGGGAGCCAATCTAATGTTACTCCTAATCAAATTGTTTTGATAATTGTAAGTATATGCGTTCTGTGCGTACATTGAAGTACATTGAAGATCCGTTCTCCTCTCTTGGATGCCTCCTAGGGTTTTCCGGTAGGCCTACTGAGTGTTAAATTGTGTTTGTATTGAAAGCTTGTTATTTCTATATATTGATGACACATGGAAACGTGATTATTTCTCAGAAACTACAGTATGAACTTTTCATTAAATGCACTTGTTGAATTTATTGAATGTAAAATAAAATGTATTTCTCCTTTATTCGGGTGCCTCTGTTCCCATGCTCTACCTTGTATAACCTTTATTGTTAGTATTTATCTGAGGATATTTGGCTACTTAAGTGCTCGGTACTACACTTCAAAGACATGATTGTTGAATCATGCCATTTCAAAGACATGGTGCATGCTACAAGGGAACAAATTGATGAGCCAGCAGTAAAGGTTATATGGACATTCAGTATATTCAGTGTAATTTAACAGTACACTAGATGAGGGCAAAATCCACCTCATTGACTTATGGTTGACATAAAGGGGGAGAATCTCAATTACGTACTCTTCTCTCCTCGCCTCCTCAAAACCCAGGAGAATGTCGAGGGGGTGGGGGGCTCTGGCTTTCTCAATAGAGCCCTACAGTGGAGGTGTCATAATACCCATAAAACCTAGCGGTTAAACAGGGAAATGGTTCCAATCGTTTTTCCACCATTCATTTTTCCCATAGGGAATTTTAGAAATACTTTAAAATAAGGGCTGTGTTTTGACAGTCTCATCCAGATCATCATGGCATTTGAACTTCTTTATGATAGCCACATTAGCAAGTAACTAGCATTTAATTTTTGGAGTGTAAATATTTGTATTTTTTATTCATCCGTTATTTTACCAGGTAAGTTGACTGAGAACACGTTCTCATTTGCAGCAACGACCTGGGGAATAGTTACAGGGGAGAGGAGGGGGATGAATGAGCCAATTGTAAACTGGGGATGATTAGGTGACCGTGATGGTTGAGGGCCAGATTGGGAATTTAGCCAGGACACCGGGGTTAACACCCCTACTCTTACGATAAGTGCCATGGGATCTTTAATGACCTCAGAGAGTCAGGACACCCGTTTAACGTCCCATCCGAAAGACAGCACCCTACACAGAGCAGTGCAATATAGGCACATATATTGATAATGGTCACGTTGTCCTAGAGAGATTTAAACAGTTATTTAAACGTCAAACAACAGGGTAAACCTACACCAAATTCAGCCCTTATTTTAAGTATAAAATCCCCTATAGGAAAAATGATTGGAACCATTTCCTTGTTAGACCACTAGGTTTTATGGATATTATGACTCATACTGTGGTACTCTATTAATGGGTTTTGAGAAGGAAGGGAGGAGAGGGGACATGTGAGTAGTATGCAATCGAAATTCTCCCAGGGAGTTAAACATTGACTGATATGCATCATCACCATTCCTTATATGTCAATCAGCATGAAAAGATGGAGTAGTCCACTTTTGTCCAGTTTTGACAAAAAAAATTCAAAGAATGCTACATTTTCTTTTCAGTTTCAGGCTCTCCTATTCAATTTAATGTACCTTAGCCTATACTACAGGGTCGGCCAATACAAACAGTCCAAGTAGTCGCATTTAATGACTGCATTATGTCATTTATTTTCACTTATACCGCACAGTCTTGACGGAAATTGGCTTCTGAACCCTTCCAATTAGTATCTTCAGAAGGCCTCTAAGCCCCTAAATCCTGGTTGATGTTTAATATTATATGTGACTCATTTCAGGAAACTAGGCGTATGTTGCTACTTAGTATGCTCCTACTTTGCAGGAGAGGCATTTGAATGTAAACATTTATCAGAATGCATTTTTTGGCAGAAATGCATTCTGGAACATGTGAACTTTCCTGTGCCTTAATAACACACTTGTATTCCATCCGTAAATACAAAGAAAATTGTTAAATTTTGAGCCTAGTTGATTTAGCCACAGAAAAAGTAAGGAACCTTCCCGCTAGCCATGATTGCAGAGTTCTGTCTTGCCGAGAGATGAGATTGGATTGGTCTGCCATGTAGCACGCTTCTGTCTATAAACTGCTCAGTACAGTGCCTTGCAAAAGTATTCATCCCCCTTGGTGTTTTTCTTATTTTGTTGCATTACAACCTGTAATTGAAATTGATTTTTCTTTGGATTTCATGTGACATACACAAAATATTAGAGTGAAAAAGTGAAGAAAAAAAACGTTTCACATTTTTTTGATATAGCTACAAACAAAACAAAGTTAAAAGGTTCCAGTCTGCCATGAAGTGTTCATCCATGTATACAGGTAAGAGCCTAGTTACATTCAGATATTATCCGTTACTAATCTTATCAGAAAGTACTTTTCATTGCAGTTAAAGCGTACTGTTAGCTAGTGAATGTTAGCTTGCTGGCTAACATTATGTTTATGATATATGTGTTAAGTGGAGCGACACAGGAACCAAAGAGCTGACCCAGATGAGGAAACAGGGATGAATGAACCAAAATATGATTTGTTACACAGGGAGATATGGAGTGCAGATCCGGGGAAGTTCGGATGAGTTGCAGAAAACCAGATGCGGAGACTGAGGTTGGAGTTAGCTTAGTAGAACAGGTCCTGAGGGGAATCCAAGGTAGTGGTGGTGAGTATAATCCAGAGCAAGGTAGATGGGTGGTAAAATGTGGAACAGGAGAAAGGAGCCAGAGACTAAGAGGATAAATTGTGTCAGGCAGGAAAACAGGCACAGCTGAGTAACAGGATCTTGAATAATCATAAATGGCTAGAATCATGAACTGACTGAGCAGAGATTACGATCTGGCAAAGTGGAAGTGGCAGGACTGAGTATTTGTAGAGGTCTTGGTTATCCTCCCACATATGCGATGACATCACCTGATTTAAACATGTCTAGAGACTATCTCTCATCATTATTCAATGCCTAGGTTTACCTCCAATGTACTCTCTTCCTACCATACCTTTGTCTGTACACTTTGCCTTGAATCTATGCTATCGTGCCCAGAAACCTGCTTTTACTCTCTGTTCCGAACGTGCTAGACGGCCAGTTCTTATAGCCTTTAGCCGTACCCTTATCCTACTTCTCCTCTGTTCCTCTGGTGATGTAGAGGTTAATCCAGGACCTGCAGTGCCTAGCTCCACTCCTACTCCCCAGGTGCTCTCATTTGTTGACTTCTATAACCGTAAAAGCCTTGGTTTCATGCATGTTAATATTAGAAGCCTCCTCCCTAAGTTTGCTTTATTCACTGCTTTAGCACATTCTGCCAAACCGGATGTCTTAGCCGTGTCTGAATCCTGTTTTAGGAAAACCACCAAAAACTCTGAAAATGTCCATCCCTAAATATAACATTTTCCACCAAGATAGAACTGCCAAAGGGGGCGGTGTTGCAATCTACTGCAGAGAGAGCCTGCAGAGTTCTGTCTTACTCTCCAGGTATGTACAAAAACATTTCGAGCTTCTACTTCTAAAAATTCACCTTTCCAGAAACAAGTCTCTCACTGTTGCCACTTGCTATAGACCACCCTCTGCCCCCAGCAGTGCCCTGAACACCATATGTGAATTGATTGCCCCCCCATCTATCTTCTGAGCTCGTGCTACTAGGTGACCGCAACTGGGACATGCTTAACACCCCGGCCATCCTACAATCTAAGCTTGATGCCCTCAATCTCACACAAATTATCAATGAACCCACCAGGTACAACCCCAAATCCGTAAACACAGGCACCCTCATAGATATCATCCTAACTAACTTGCCCTCCAAATACACCTCTGCTGTTTTCAACCAAGATCTCAGCGATCACTGCCTCATTGCCTGCATCCGTAATGGGTCCGCGGTCAAATGACCACCCCTCATCACTGTCAAACGCTCCCTAAAACACTTCAGCGAACAGGCCTTTCTAATCGACCTGGCCGGGGTATCCTGGAATGACATTGACCTCATTCCGTCAGTAGAGAATGCCTGGTTATTCTTTAAAAGTGCCTTCCTCACCATATTAAATAAGCATGCTCCATTCCCCCAAAAAATTGAACCAGGGATAGATATAGCCCTTGGTTCACTCCAGACCTGTCTGCCCTTGACCAGCACAAAAACATCCTGTGGCGTTCTGCATTAGCATCAAATAGCCCCCGTGAAATGCAACTTTTCAGGAAAGTTAGGTTAGTTACTGCGCAGCCGTAATCATCGACCTGGCAAGGCTTTCGACTGTCAATCACCACATCCTTATCGGCAGACTTAACAGCCTTAGTTTTCAAATGACTGCCTCGCCTGGTTCACCAACTACTTCTCTGACAGAGTTCAGTGTGTCAAGTCGGAAGGCCTGTTGTCCGGACCTCTGGCAGTCTCTGGGGTGCCACAGGGTTCAATTCTCGGGACGACTCTCTTCTCTGTATACATCAATGATGTCGCTCTTGATGCTGGTGATTCTCTGATCCACCTATGCAGACGACACCAATACTGTATACTTCTGGCCCTTCTTATGGACACTATGTTAACTAACCTCCAGACGAGATTCAATGCCATAAAACTCTCCTTCCGTGGCCTCCAACTGCTCCTAAATGCAAGTAAAACTAAATGCATGCTCTTCAACTGATTGCTGCCGACACCTGCCGCCACCCGCCAGCATCACTACTCTGGGCGGTTCTGACTTAGAATATGTGGACAACTACAAATACCTAGGTGCCTGGTTAAAGCTTCCAGAGGCGCCCTCCAGTCCGTAGCTTCAGAGGGCCCTCCAGTCCGTAGCTTCCAGAGGCGCCCTCCAGTCCGGAGCTTACAGAGGCGCCCTCCAGTCCGGAGCTTACAGAGGCGCCCTCCAGTCCGGAGCTTCCAACGAGGGTCCCCGCTCTAGAGGCGCCACCTAAGTGGGTCCCGCACCAGAGCCGCCACCGCGGAGAATGCCCACCCAGACCTCCCCTATAGGTTCAGTTTTTGCGGCCGGAGTCCGCACCTTTGGGGGGGGGGGGGTGTACTGTCACGCCCTGAGTGTAGAGAGCTTTTTATGTCTCTATTTTGGTTTGGTCAGGGTGTGATTTGGGTGGTCATTCTATGTTCCTTTTTCTGTGTGTTTGGCTGGGTGTGGTTCTCAATCAGAGGCAGCTGTCTATCGTTGTCTCTGATTGAGAACAATACTTAGGTAGCCTTTTCCCACCTGTATTTGTGGGTAGTTGTCTATGTGTAGTTGCATGTCAGCACTAGTTGTTTACAGCTTCACGTTCGTTATGTTATTTTGATAGTTTGTTTAAATTTTCTTCGTTTAATAAAGAAGAATGTATTCCAATCACGCTGCGCCTTGGTCTCATCGTTACGACAAATCAAATCAAGTTTATTTTATATAGCCCTTCGTACATCAGCTAATATCTCGAAGTGCTGTACAGAAACCCAGCCTAAAACCCCAAACAGCAAGCAATGCAGGTGTAGAAGCACGGTGGCTAGGAAAAACTCCCTAGAAAGGCCAAAACCTAGGAAGAAACCTAGAGAGGAACCAGGCTATGAGGGGTGGCCAGTCCTCTTCCCACATTGACAAATGTGACAATGGTTTAATAAATCAATCAAATCAAATCTATGATCCTCGATAATGCTGCACCATATCCCGATTCAAATGAATGTGACATTTACATTAAATATAACAGACAATGAAGGAGAGACTAAGATTTGACAAGGATATATTCTAGAGTAACATCAGTAAAAAGTGTATGAAGAACCTCTTGGAAGAGGGCTTCAAGTCCATGTATTTTGTCTCCCATCTTGCCTTCGGTCTAACCCAACTGAAACAGAGATGAGGGGCCAGTGGATGAAGACGTCTGGATGACTGAAGCAACGTCCTAATGAGAACAAACAAAAAAATTATGATATGCAAAGAGGATAATTCAACCAATTAAACAGAATATAATTGTCATCAACTAACATGACGAGTTTCAATTCTCACCTGATGACTTCAGCAAACTTTCAACTGAACTTTATTTAATGAATCTGACATCCCAGAGTTTCGGAATCTCCTATTCACTTCTGTTTGCTCCTCAATTCGGGCACCTTGCTTGCTTTAATGTGGGAGAAGGGCTTGGTTCTGTGTGTAGCCAACTTGTACCGTTTTCACTGTGAAGTGATAATATCAACCGTTATGCTCATGTCTCTCAATAACACCTTAACTCTAGCTCAGGCTTCAAACCAGAAATACTTTAAGAAAGGAGGAGATGGGAAACTCCATTGTAGCATGCATGTGCATTGTCAATGGGCCATGTGGTGCATTCTGGGTCAAGGAGTGCACGCCTTCAAGGAGTCAATGGGAGTCGATTGGGCGCTAGCTCAATAACCCAACATAAGCATGAGTTACGTGAACAAGACAATTTAGCCTCTAGAAACCAACTATGACTTAAGAATCCCTTATCAGAATGTGTTTCTAGAGTCAAATGGTTCCAAGATGTCAGAAACGGTCCACAGGGATATTGGCGATAGCATCACGCAGTTGCTGCTGTATTGGGTTTGGTCAGCAGCATTGTTCAAATATGCTGTGGAGTTCAATTGTTGCTCAACTGGTATCAAGGGACCTAACATGTGGCAGGAAATTATTATCCACACCAATACACCATGACCAGCAGCCTGTACCGTTCACACCAGGCAGGATGGGTCCATGGACTTATGCTGCTTACACCAATTCCTGACTCTGCCATCAGCATGACGAAACAGGAACCGTGATTCGTCGCACCAGACAAAGTTTTTCCACTCCTCAATTGTCCAGTGTTCGTGATCATCTGCCCTCTGGAGCCTCTTCTTCTTGATTTTAGCTGATAGGATTGAAACACGGTCTGCTCGTCTGCTGCAATAGCCCATCCGTGACAAGGATTGACGAGTTGTGCATTACGAGATGCCGTTCTGCACACAATTTTTATTTGTCTGTTTTGACCCCCCTGTTAGCTTGTACGATTCTTTCCATTCTCCTTCGACCTCACTCATCAACTAGCTGTTTTCACCCACAGGACTGCCACTGACTGGATTTTTTTGTTTGTCGCACCATTATTGCTAAACCCTAGATACTGTAGTGCGTAAAAAGCCCAGGAAGGTGGCGGATTCTGAGATACTGGATCCGGCACCCCTGGCACCAACGATCATACCAAGCTCAATGTCGCTTAGGTCACTCGTTTTGTCCAATGTTCAATCGAACAGTAACTGAATGCCTCGATGCCGGTCTGCCTGCTTTCTATAGAAGCGATCCATTTTCCTGAACGGCTTGGTGCACCTAATAAACTGGCCACTGAGTGTATACTGCAGACTTATTTCATACACACATCAGAATGCATGTCTACGCTCTCCATAGCATTGACGTTCCACTAAGGAAGAGTGATTTCAGTTTTCATTTGGTTTACTGACAGCTCTTACGTTTTTTTCATGAGATCTGTGATGAACTTCTCAAAGTCTATGTTTCTTCAAAGAAGAGCGCAATGTTCAGACAGCAGAGTATTTGTTTGAAAGTTTAAAGGGCTGGTGTATGATAATAAGATATGTTAAACATATAGCAGGGCTAAAAGCCCTTTGACCTTTAAAACCTAACACAGCCTCTCCCCTGTGACCTCAGTCAAAATTAAGGGAAGCCAGTGTTTATTGCTTTCTCTGTACATACACATACACACACGCACACGTACACACATACACACACACTGAATGTGGTCCTCCTCTAATATCTAGAATGGCTTGTGTTCTTTCCATTGGCACCAGGGGAATACATTTTCAATTCATTCAACTTGTTTGGCTCTCATATTTTCCAGAGAGGATGTTTAGACTGAAAATGTGCCATTCTTGGCTGAGAGGGACCCTGAGACATTCTCTTACAGACAACTAAAAACACAGGTAGACACAAACTCAAACAAGCTCACACAAACACTTCCCACAGTTAACCTAACTAAGTTGCTCTGGAAAATAGTGTCTGCTATTTGACTAAAAAGTAAAATGTAAAAATGTCATTCAAAGACATATGCAATCTGAAGTTCTCTTATATAGGACACACACACTCAGTACATTGCGCAGACAGGAATAAATATCTCTTCGGGAAGCAGAAGGGCAGAGGGGTGTGTTTCATGATTAACGACTCATGGTGTAATTTTAGGAACATACAGAAACTGAAGTCCTTTTGTTCACCCGAACTTGAATACCTCACAATCAAATGCCGACCATATTATCTCCCAAGAGAAATCTCCTCCGTCATTGCCATGGCCGTTTACACCCCCCCCCTCAAACCGTTCCCACGACGGTCCTCAAAGACCTTCACTGGATGTTATGAAAACTGGAAACCACATATCCTGATGATGCATTTATTGTAGCTGGGGATTTTAACAAAGCAAATTTGAGGTCTAGGCTGCCGAAGTTATATCAACATATCGACTGTATTACTCGCGCTGCTAAGACTCTCGACCATTGCTATTCAAACTTCTGGAATGCTTACAAGGCCCTCCCCTGTCCTCCTTTCGGCAAATCTGACCATGACTCCATCTTGCTCCTCCCTTCCTATAGGCAGAAACTCAAACCGTGCTAAGAACTATTCAATGCTAACCGATCGCTGCAGCTGTACATAGTCCATCTGTAAACTACCCACCCAATTTACCTACCTCACCCCCCATACTGCTTTTATTTATTTACTTTTCTGCTCTTTTGCACACCAGTATCTCTTCTTGCACATGATCATCTGATGATTTATCACTCCAGTGTTAATCTGCTAAATTGTAATTATTCGATTTATTGCCTACCTCATGCCTTTTGCACACATTGTATATAGATTCTCTTTTTTTTCTACCATGTTATTGACTTGTTTATTGTTTACTCCATGTGTAACTCTGTGTTGTCTGTTCACACTGCTATGCTTTATCTTGGCCAGGTCGCAGTTGCAAATGAGAACTTGTTCTCAACTAGCCTACCTGGTTAAATAAAGGTGAAATAAAAAAAATAAAATAAAAATGCTGGTCTGACCAATCGGAATCCACGCTTCAGGATTGTTTTGTTTTGATCACGTGGACTGGGATATGTTCTGGGTAGCTTGCGAAAATAATCTAGATGCATTCACGGATATGGTGACTGAGTTTATAAGGAAGTGTAAAGGAGGTGTAGTACAAATTAAACTGCCTGCTACTCAGTCATAAAAGCTAGAATATGCATATAATTAGTAGATTTGGATAGAAAACACTCTGAAGTTTCTAAAACTGTTTGAATGATGTCTGTGAGTATAACAGAACTCATATGGCAGGCAAAAACCTGAGAAATAATCCAACCAGGAAGTGGGAAATCTGAGGTTTGTAGTTTTTCAACTCTTGGCCTATGGAATACAGTGTCTATGGGGTCAAATTGCACTTCCTAAGGCTTCCACTAGATGTCAACAGTCTTTAGAACCTTGTTTGATGCTTCTACTGTGAAGTGGGGGCGAATGAGAGGGGAAATGACACCGAGGTCTGCCAGAGAGCCACGAGCTGACCACGCGCGTTCACGTGAGAGTGAGCTCTGTTCCATTGCATTTCTGAAGACAAAGGAATTCTCTGGTTGGAATATTATTTTGGAATATTATATATATTTTTAAACATCCTGAAGATTGATTCTATACTTCGTTTGACATGTTTCTACGGACCATAATATAACTTTTTGGACTTTTCGTCCGTACTTTCCGCTGGACTTGCACGCGCACCGTGAGTTTGGATTGTGTACTGAACGAGCGAACAACAAGGAGGAATTTGGACATAAGTGATAGACATTATCGAACAAAACAAACATTTATTGTGGAACTGGGATTCCTGGGAGTGCATTCTGATGAAGATCATCAAAGTGAACATTTATAATGCTATTTCTGACTTCTGTTGACTCCAACATGGCGGATATCTGTTTGGCTTTATTTGTCGTCTGAGCGCCGTACTCAGATTATTGCATGGTTTCTTTTTCCGTAAAGTTTTTTTGAAATCTGACACAGCGGTTGCATTAACTTCTCTGGGATAGCTGGGACGGTAGCGTCCCACTTGGCCAAAATCCAGAAAAAATGTAGCGCGCCAAATTCAAATACATTACTATAAAAATCAATCTTTCATGAAATCACACATGAAAGACACCAAATTAAAGCTACACATGTTGTGAATCCAGTGTTGTGAATGTGTGAATCTAATTTCAAAAAGGATTTACGGGGAAAGCATACCAAACAATTATGTTAGCTCAGTTCATAGCCACAGAAAAACAGTCATTTTCCCAGCAAAATATAGTAGCCACAAAAAGTGGAGAAATAGCGATAAAATGAATCACTAACCTTTGATGATCTTCATCAGATGACACTCATAGGACATCATGTTACACAATACATTTATGTTTTGTTCGATAATGTGCATATTTATATCCACACATCTCGGTTTACATTGATGCCATGTTCAGAAATGCCTCCAAAATATCCAGAGTAATTGCAGGGAGCCACGTCAAATAACAGAAATACTCATCACAAAACTTTGATGAAAGATACATGTTTTACACAGAATTAAAGATACACTTGTTCTTAATGCAACCGCTGTGTCAGATTAAAAAATATATATATAGGCGTATAGGCTTCATTCAGCATTCTACAGACTGTTGACATCTAGTGGAAGGTGTAGGAAGTGCAAACAGATCCATATATTACAGGGAATTGAATAGGCAATGAGTTTAACAATGACCAGTCTCAGAATTCTCACTTCCTGTTTGATTTTTTTCTCAGGTTTTTGCCTGCCATATGAGTTCTGTTATACTCACAAACATCATTCAAACAGTTTTAGAAACTTCAGAGTGTTTTATATCKAATAGTAATAATAATATGCATATATTAGTATCTGGGACAGAGTAGGAGGCAGTTCACTATGGGCACGCAAATCATCCAAAAGTGAAAATGCTGCCCCCTATATCAAAGAAGTTAAGGAGAAGTGGATCTAAAATTCCATGCATAGCATTTGTATTTCAGTAAATTGATGTGGCTCTCTGCAAAATCACCGGATGTTTTGGAACTACTGAACATAACGCGCCAATGTAAACTCAGATTTTTGGATATAAATATGAACTTTACAGAACAAAACATACATGTATTGTGTAACATGAAGTCCTATGAGTGTCATCTGATGAAGATCATCAAAGGTTAGTGATTAATTTTATCTATATTTCTGCTTTTTGTGACTCCTCTCTTTGGCTGGAAAAATGGCTGTGTTTTCTGTGACTTGGCTCTGACCTAACAATCGTTTGGTTTGCTTTCGTCCTAAAGCCTTTTTGAAATCGGACACGGTGGCTGGATTTACAACAAGTGTATCTTTAAAATGGTGTAAAATACATGTATGTTTGAGGATTTTTAATTATGGGATTTCTGTTGTTTTGAATTTGGCGCCATGCAGTTTCACTGGCTGTTGACGACGTGGGACGCTACCGTCCCACATACCCTAGTGAGGTTAAATAAAGGACGCACCGTAGCTGCCTTCCAAGAAATGGGAACCTCCCCAGAGAGGAGAGACAGGCTTGGCGATGATAGGGGCTGAAACCTTAAAGAAAGGATCTGACCCAGATGTTTTTTGTGGTCAAGTTTAAGAAGCTCCTTTAGCACCTAGGACCACCTGCAGGGAGAAACTGTGTAGCGGGGCAGGGGGGAAAGAGGGAGGCGCATCGAGGCTAGTCGCATTAGAAAGTCTGGGAGATGAGGACAAGTTGGACGGGAAAGGAGGCATGGCTGAGTCAAATAGGAATCCTGACCTAATGAAGTGGTGATTAAAGAACTCAGCCCTACGCTCCTTGTTAGTAACAACCACATCAACATTAAGGGACATTGAGGAGGAAGGTTTATTCTCCAGGTCTTTCACCATTTTCCAGAACTTCTTGGGGTTAGATCCACAGAGAGAGAACTGCTCCTTAAATTAACTAACTTTGGCCTTCTGGATAGCCTGAGTGTACTTATTTTTAATTTGCCTGAATGACAGCCAGGCAGCCTGCGTATGCGTGTGCCGAGCCCTTCGCCAAATGGTGTTCTTGAGGTGGAGTAACTCTGCCAGATCACAGTCGAACCAGGGGCTGAACCTGTTTTTATTTCTAATTTCCTTTATGGGGGCGTGTTTGTTAACCATAATGCTGACAATATCAAAAAAGAAAGACCAAGTGTCTTCAACAGAGGGGATCAAATCTGATTCTATATCAATTTACAGAGGCCAAGTCATGAAGTTGTTCATTAAAATTATTTAGCAAGCGTCTATGACAAATCAGAACAGGTCACTTAACTGAGCAGCCATTATGAACACAGGCTGTAACAAAGTGATCACTAAGGTCATTACAGAAAACAACAGACTGAAACCTATCAGGATTATTTGTGGTGATAACATCAAGAATAATAGCCTTCTCTGGGTGTTTGGAGTCATATCTTCTGGGATTGGTAATAATCAGAGAGATTTAGGGTGTCCCATTGTTTTAGGACTTGGTCAGGTGGTTTAATCATGTCCCAGTTTAGGTCACCTAGCAGAACAAATTCAGACTTAGTGTAAGGGGCCAGGAGAGAGCTTAGGGCAGGTAGGGTACAGCTTGGTGCTGATGTTGGACGATAACACCCAGCAACAGTTAACAAAGAAGTATTTGAAAGCTTAAAGCCAGAAAATCTAATTGTTTTGGGACAGACTTGGTGGAGACAACAGAGCACTGAAGGTGTTCCTTGGTAAAGATTGCCACTCCACAACCTTTGGCAGATCTGTCTCACCAAAAAAGGTTAACATCAGTGTTCAAAACTCTACTTTTAACCAAGTCTCAGTAATGACCAACAAATCTGGATTAAAGCTGTGGGCCTACACTTTCAATTGATACATTTTGGGTAATAAGCTTCTAGTGCAGAAACCCCAGGCTTTTGTGAGAGCAGAAATCTGTGAGGCAGAAATCAGAGCACAGAGTCAGAATTGGGGCAAGCGACAGTAGACGGGCCAGGGTGTACATGCACATTTCCAGGTTTCCACAGTAGTTATGAGGCTGTGTCTGATTGTACATCCACAGTAGTTATGAGGCTGTGTCTTGAAAGTGTATATATTAATCCATAAATGTACCAAATTAGCATCCAAACATTGCTGTGTTGAAATTCATAGCAATGACTGGTGATTGTATCAAACCCATTTAAAGATTAGGACAGTGAAAGCTGATTTGGAGAGAATTTAGTGTAGTGGTCCATATAACATACAATTTGATTAGATTTTTGTATTTGTCACATGCGCCGAATACAACAGGTGAAGGCATACTTACAAGCCCTTAACCAACAATGCAGTTTTAAGAAAAATACCTTAAAAAAAAAAAGGTAACAAATAAAGAGCAGCAGTAAAATAACGATAGCGAGGCTATATACAGGGGGTACCGGTACAGAGTCAGTGTGCGGGGTCAGCGGTTAGTCGAGGTAATATGTATAGTCTGGGTAGCCATAGTCTGGGTAGCCATTTGATTACGGCTTGCGGGTAGAAGCTGATTAGAAGCCTCTTGGACCTAGACTTACAATAAAATAAATAAATGCATATTGTTCCATGGAAAATAGTTTATAGTGACTGACTAGGTGGCTGGTTTGTTCAAGTTTTTACTCCAACTACCATCAGTGACCATATGGGTAACATATGAAAGCAAACTATCCCGGGGGAAATATTTGAAGTATTGTTGATACTGTGCTCAGAATTATTGGGAGGGATCAAGAGGTTGAAAGATGTTTCCTTATCAAAGCCTCTAATGACATGCATTATTTGAAGCATCTGGGTTAAATATTGTTTATAATCAATTAACTACGCACTGGAAACGAAGGAGATATATTGTGAAGCTGACATTCACAAATGAGCCTGGCGAAATAAACCAAAACATATAAGCCCCAGCTTTGAAAGTGTGTGTGTGACATGTACACATTCAAAACCCAATGCTACCCTAAGGGATGTGATTTAGTCAGGATAATTGGAAGCAACCTCTGAAACAATTACCCAAAGTTCAAAAAGAGACCCCTTCTCTTGCTTCCTCTGTGGTGGTAATGACTACCAATCGAACTCCTCAGGCGATGTGTGACATTCATACCAGTCAAGACATCTGCATATAATATGCCCCTTCTTTATTTTTCTCTTGTTCAGTGGAGGCCTCTCAGAGGAGGAAGGGGAGGACGATCCTACTCAGTGAATTTCAGAAAATAAAAAGTGAACATTAAAAGTGTTCAGATAAAACTATACCAAATATATTATTGTCACCAAATAACTGATTAAAACACATTGTTTTGCAATGAAGGTCTACAGTAGCATCAACATAACGCTCTAGGACAATAACCCCAGAGAGGGCCAACCGGACTGGGCCAACCAGGCAGGATATAACCCCATCCACTTTGCATAGCACAGCCCCCACACCACTAGATGGATATCAACAGACCAGCAACTTACTACCCTGAGACATGGCTGAGTATAGCCCACGAAGATCATCTCCACCGCACGAGTCCGAGAGGGCGCAAAACTGGAAAGGAAGATCGCGTCAGTCACTCAACAAACTCAAGTCGAGTATAGCAAAAAAATCCTGGCACGACGTGACGCACCTCTCCTAGGGACGGCATGGAAGAGCACTAGTAGGCCAGTGACTCAGCCCCCTTAATAGGCTCAGAGGCAGAGAATCCCAGTGGAGAGGGGAGCCGGCCAGGCAGAGACAGCAAGGGCGGTTTGTCACTCCAGTGCTTTGCCGTTCACCTTCACACCCCTGGGCCAGACTACACTCAATCGTAGGACATACTGAAGAGATAGGTCTTCAGTAAAGACTTAAAGGTTGAGACCGAGTCTGCGTCTCTCACATGGGTAGGCAGACCATTCCATAAAAATGGAGCTCTATAGGAGAAAGCTATAGCTCCAGCTGTTTGCTTATACATTTTGGGGACAATAAGGAGGCCGTAGCGTACGTGTAGGTATGTACGGCAGGACCAAATCGGAGAGATAAGTAGGTGAAATACATGTAATGCTTTGTAGGTTAGCAGTAAAACCTTGAAATCAGCCCTAGCCTTAACAGAAAGCAAGAGGCTAGCACTGGAGTAAAATGATAATTTTGGGGGGGTTGTAGTCAATATTCTATTAGCCGTATTTAGCACGAAGTGAAGTTTATTTAGTGCTTTATCCAGAATAGAATATGAATGACAGTCATCCAATATGCTGTAATAGAAATAAGGCCATGCTCATATAACAATTGTCCTCCCTAATCTTAAACGGCACCGACCGCCACTGCTTTTGTTCTTTAAGTTTTGCATTTTATTTTTAAAGTGGCATTTAAGTTTATCTGATTGTATTCCAATTTGCATACTGCCCAAACAGATCCACAGATGATGTAATCTCTATTGCACTCCACACTGTCCTTTCCCACCTGGACAAAAGGAACACCTTTGTGAGAATGCTATTCATTGACTACAGCTCAGCGTTCAACACCATAGTACCCTCAAAGCTCATAGCTAAGCTAAGGATCCTGGGATTTAACACCTCCCTCTGCAACTGGATCCAGGACTTCCTGACGCGCCGCCCCCAGGTGGTGAGGGTAGGTAGCAACACATCTGCCACACTGATCCTCAACACTGGAGCCCCCCAGGGGTGCGTGCTCAGTAACCTACTGTACTCCCTGTTCACCCACGACTGCATGGCCAGGCATGACTCCAACACCATCAGTAAGTTTGCAGACGACACAACAGCGGTAGGCCTGATCACCGACAATGACGAGACAGCCTATACGGAGGAAGTCAGAGACCTGGCCGGGTGGTGCCAGAATAACAACCTATCCCTCAAATTAACCAAGACTAAGGAGATGATTGTGGACTACAGGAAAAGAAGAACCGAGCATGCCCCCATTCTCATCGACGGGGCTGTAGTGTAGCAGGTTGAGAGCTTCAAGTGCATTGGGGTCCACATCACCAACAAACTAGAATGGTCCAAACACACCAAGAAAGTCGTGAAGAGGGCACGACAAAGCCTATTCAGGAAAGTAAAAAGATTTGACATGGGTCCTCAGATCCTCAAAAGGTTCTACAGCTGCAACATCGAGAGCATCCTGACTGGTTGCATCACTGCCTGGTAAGGCAATTGCTCGGCCTCTGACGCAAAGGCACTACAGAGGTTAGTGCGTACGGCTCAGTACATCACTGGGGCTAGCTGCCTGCCATCCAGGACCTCTACACCAGGCAGTGTCAGAGGAAGGCCCTAAAAATTGTCAAAGACCCCAGCCACCCCAGTCATAGACTGTCCTCTCTACTACCGCATGGCAAGCGGTAACGGCATGCCAAGTCTAGGACAAAAAGGCTTCTCAACAGTTTTTACCCAAAGCCATAAGGCTCCCGAACAGGTAATCAAATGGCTACCCGGACTATTTGCATAATGTGCATTCAAACGGTTTTGCTCTACCCAGCCCCCACCACCACAAGAGTGTTGGGACTCGTCTGAAGTTGTTCAGCCGATCTGCGAACTTCTGTCTGTAACGAACAGTTTGGGCTACACACTAGTATGACCCATCTGTGGACAGTTGAGACACTCACAAACACGTACATGTCGATTGTTTTTGCTCTAGGACGCCCACAGGCCTTGCAAGATTCGTCTGAAGGTCCCTGGTACCAGTTGAAAAATGTATAGAAATATGGAGATATTTCTATACATTTTTTAAGGGTTTTAATATATAAAAAAATATATCTTGATCTCTCTCAGATATAAGACAGACCTTCAGAACAAACTTTCTTTAACTTCTCTAGGGTAGGGGGCAGCATTTTCACGTTTGGATGAAAAACATACCCAAATTCAACTGCCAGTTACTCATCGCCAGGAGATAAGATATGCATATTATATAGTAGATTTGGATAGAAAACACTCAAGTTTCTAAAACTATTGAATCATGTCTGTGAGAATAACAGAACTTATTTAGCAGGCGAAACCCCAGAGACAAACCATTCAGATTTTTTTTGTTTTTAGGTCACTGTCTTTTCATGAATTTTCATTGGGAAACCAAATTTCTAAGAAACTTGCTTGCAGTTCCTACGGCTTCCACTGGATGTCAACAGTCTTGAGAAATTGGTTGAGGTTATTCCTTTGTGTAATGAAGAAATACGGCCATCTTGAAGTCGAGGCACTCCTGGTGTCCTAGACATGCGTTTCAATCAAACAGAAGGCATGCTACATATCGTTTTAATCCTGTATTGAACACATATCATCCCGTCTTCAATTTTATCGATTATTAACGTAAAAAAATACCTAAAGTTGTATTACATAAGTAGTTTGACATTTTTTGGCAAAGTTTACATACCCTAAAGAGGTTAAATAATTTCGGGGGTACTATCAGTAGTTCCTTGTAGTGAATCTGTTATTCAGTAAGTTTGTGTGGGCTAATAGCAGTAATGCCAGATATACATTCGTATCAAAACATTTGTAAAAAAAAAAAATTATACGTTGCTGCTGCTATTGATTTTGCTCAGCCACTTTTTGTATGCATGTAACTACCTTGTCCATCACCAGCATCACTGATTATTATATTTTTTTATATTGACACTATGCAAGTAACCATTTTCATTGTACCGTTTACACCTTCTGTAGAGACCCATACACTTACAAAATGTGGCTGGGGGTTATATCATTTCTTTCACATGACTAATCAATTTTGACAAGTGTATCTGGGGAAGCGTCATCTAATATATTGATCTGGACAATTTGTTTTCATTGCTACTATGCAAATATGCAAGTAACCATTTCACTGTAACGTTTACACCTTCTGTATCCTGCGAACGTGAAAATAAACATTGCTTTTATTTGATGTAGTGTGTGTTTAGCAGAGATGGTAATGTGAAGAAAAACATGACCTGCACCAAAGTCAGATTAGGGTAAAGGCCAAGGACTAGATAGTGTTTCCATATTGTAGGCTACTACTTTTACCACTTTTAGCATTAAAACCTTTGGTTGTTTACTAAACTACTCAATGGATTTAGAACATGGCCTCACATGTGAATCCTTAAAGAGATGGGTGAAGATTAAGGTTTAAAAGGGTGTGAACAAAGAGTCGCTCTCCAGTAGGTGTACCAAATTATTCAAGGTTCATTTCCCAAATGTGGGGTTACAAGTTTATCAACTTCAAAGATAAATTACTTTCCCATTGTTCCTCAACTGCAGTTTATGATTTACCATATTCTAGCTTTGAGTCTATTTTCATTATAAAAATGTATTAAAAAATGTCAAACATTGAACATCCCACGGAGCACCATTAAATCCATTATTAAAAAAATTGAAAGAATATGGCACCACAACAAAACTGCCAAGAGAGGGCCACCCACCAAAACTCACGGACCAGGCAAGGAAGGCATTAATCAGAGCGGCAACAAAGAGACCAAAGACAACCCTGAAGGAGCTGCAAAGCTCCACAGCGGAGACTGCGGCTATGGAACCCTGACCTGTTCACCGGACCTGCTACCTTGTCCCTGACCTGCTGTTTTCGACTCTCTACCGCACCTACTGTCTCTAACTCTGAATGATCGGCTATGAAAAGCCAATTGACATTTACTAGGTAAGATAACTAGATAAGATACTCAAGTGAGAGAGGAGCCTTCCTTTCTTTCCTTCCTCAAATAACTCCGAAGATGAACTCGACAGAACCGTCTTAGTTTTGGCGACATGACCACCGCTGACACGAACAACTGAGAAAACAGGGGAGATTGAAGTAATAACAGCAATTGCGAAATGCGTAGCAGAGGTGAATAGCACGCCTCCCGGTACTAATTGCTGATTGCCTAGGAGAGGAGAAACCACTCCCGTTCCAATACAGCAACAGTCACAAATTTCCATGCCCTTTAATCCTGGTCAACAATCAACTGCAAGTTATGAGCACTCAACATACACAAAGTAGGCTACTGGGAAGACAGACAATGCTTAAAGTTGATTGCCTTAGCTAGCAAAAAGACAGTACTAGACAACAACAGATTAAGACAAAAATTAGACTTATAACTCCTAAATCCTCTGGCTATAGATTGAAGGACACTGACATAGAGCCTGAGAAGCTGGTTATATACTCGGTAAAGAGGTGAAACCAGCCCCCGACTAATATACCCACCGATTACCAAAACAACATCAGTCACAAATTGACCTGCCCCTTATCCTGGTTTATGTATCAACAATCAACTGCAAGTTATGAGCAATCAGGAGTCCGCACACCAAGTAAGTTACTGGGAAGACAGACAGCACTTAAAGTAGCAAAAGACGGTACTAGAAAACAGATTAAGACAAAAATGATACGTATCACTCCTGGAGATATCAGGAGTCCTCTGGCTATAGATTGATGTACCTCAACCTCTCTTCCCTTACTCTTTCTAGACTTTGCTATCATAATTGACTCACTCTTTTTCTGGTCTCAAACCATTTATATGTGTAATACAGTGTCAGAACACACTTATTTTCTTTGCTCCCCGAACCACATTTTTTCACCTCTAAAGACTCACATCCATTGCCTGCCCTCGCCCTGCCCCTCCAAACACACCACACACACAGACATGCGCACACACACACATGTACACACAAAAAAAAAAACAAGCACACACACGTCTAATGCAGCCTTCCCTCTTTCTTAGTGTTGGCTTTATTGAGCTATGATTGGTTATGCACGTTGACCCCCGTCTCTATGGCACTTTTTTTTCTTCCTTAGTGGCCGGTGGTGTGACAGATGTTAAACATGGGGCTGGACCACCCCTATACCTAGTTACCAAGATGGATGGAGTTGTGAGGAGGAGAAAAAAGGATTAGATATGAAATTAAAGTTATTTGGTGATGGGTATTATAAATCATGTGTTCTCTTAATCTGAAATTAAAACGGGACAGGCAGTACAGTTTTAGCCCCCAAGGAGAGAGAGAAGAGGCTAAAATCAATATCCAATGAGGGATGAGTGTTTTTAAATATTCCCTACAGCTTTAACTGCAATGCCTGCTTTTTGGATAGTATATGATCATGTGATGATCAATAATCTGCCTACAAAGTGTGTTACCATTTTAAAATTAGCGGTTGTTTCTGGGCTAAATCAATCTATCTACATTTCTCATTTTACCACGTGTAACCCCAAGAAAGCCAGCAGGGGGGGCTGTCTCCCTTGTTCACAGACCTTAGTCCATCTCTGTTCTGAATTGGTCTGCATTGCAGTCTAGTTTCATTAATGTCCACATATCATTAAGCCCTCATTTCAAATCATGTTCTGCTTTTAATATTTTAGGAGAACAATGCTAAAACAGCGACTGAGAATTTAAATGTATATATTCCCCTAACATTATATAAATGATCAGTGTGAGATAAGATTAGATTCATGACAAAAAACATATCCTAAAATAATCTCCTGATGTTGTTTACACTGCCTCAAAGGTTCATCCTTGTGGCAGGGAGTGTAGTGTAACGTAATGACCAGCAGATAGCTCCATGAAACATTAGCCACGGTCTACATTGACCCAGGTTTATTCGACAAAAGCAATATCGGCAAAAACAATCGATGCAACGTGTGTAATGGAAACGGCAGATATAGGAGACATTTTCTAAAGATCGACAACATTTTTGTCAAACTTTCTTTATTGTGACAAATGATTAGGGGAACTGTATTTTTCAAATGAATTATGATTGCTGAATACTTTGAAGGTAAGTTGGGCACGTGATGTTGTCACGTAACTCGAAGCTCCACTCCACATTTAATTATAAATGCTTACTGCTTACAAAAAAAAAAAATTCAATTAGAAAAATGTTTCTTTGCAGGACAAAGATTGTCTTGACTTTCAAGCAGTGGCGGATGGTGCCATTTAAGATGAAGCAGGACAATATATTTTTTTCTTCTATGAGCTTGGCCTTATTTCTATGACAATATAATGGATGAGTGTCATTCATATTCTATTCACCCAGCTCAATGTAACATCTATAGGTTTAGGTAACTACATGATACTCACATTTTCCCTACACCCATCATGAGCATGCTACAACCTAGCCTATGAATGTAAGTTTACAATATAGGTGACACATTCAATACCGCCTTGCACACTTGCCTGCTTCTAGCTGACCTAAGATGTAATCATTAGTCCAACACTTGCAAAAGAGAGTTTCTATTGGACAAATTCAGGTATGTTTAATCCCGTTTCGTTCCGTTTACTTCCGTTTAAGAAAAAAAAATCAACAAAATCAGCAGAATGAATGCACAGTTCACTATCATAGCAGCCGCATACAAACAGCATGACCATTTGCTCATTGTATAAATCCTTCTCGCATCTACACCCTCTCCTCCTCTTCCCTTTTGCACGTGAACTTCAGGGCACAATACAACAGCTGTCTGTGACGAGGCAAAAAAAACGTCAAACTTTCATACCATAACCGCTACACAGGGCATAAACTGTGTCACCATATTAGCTAACGTCATAGTTCTAGTAGCTAGCTATATTAGCTAACTCGTTAATGAACCCTCTACAATCATGCAGTACAGTGTGCAGCACGCAGTTTAGCAGTTACACAAGCAGGCTCCAGTGGCAATAAATTAATAAAACCAAAAGCTTACATTGACTTGGAAGAGTTCCAGTTTTGGAAATCCACAGCCAGCTAGCTAACATAGCATCAATCTCTGTTTTGAGTCAGGTGTTTGAGTAGGCTAAACTTGCTAGGTGCATTCGCTAGCTAGGTGAGTGAAAAAAAATACAACGAAATATAGCTAGCTCTTGCACTCCCTCTGTTTTGCTTCAACTTCATTTTTTAACTAATTAATTTGTTCAAAACTGTTCAACTATTGTCTTTCTCCTTTGTGTGAACTACTCACCACATTGTATGCACTGCAGTGCTAGCTAGCTGCAGTGTATGCTTTCAGTGATAGATTTATTCTCTGATCCTTTGATTGAGTCAACAACAAATCAGTTCATACTGCAAGAGCTCTGATAGGTTAGATGACGTCCCCCGGAAGTTGTCATAATTTCTGTGTCAATGGAATTGGGTGAAAAGCATGAGCCAACATAGGATTTGTTTTGAAGTCAATGTACCCAGAGGAGGACGGAAACTATCTGTACTCCGGCTACACTATGGTGCTACCTTAGAATGTGCTGTTGAGGCTATTGTAGACCTTCATTGCAAAACAGTGTGTTTAATCAATTTTTGGAGACGTGAATATACACTACCAATCAAAAGTTTGGACACGCCTTGGGTTTTTCGTTACTTTTTGTATTTTCTACATTGTAGAATAATAGTGAAGACATCAAAACTAAGAAATAACATTTACTAAGCAAAAAAGTGTTTATATTTTAAATGTGAGATTCTTCGAAGTAGCCACCCTTTGCCTTGACAGCTTTGTGTCATGGTTCCTCCTGGCATCTGCTCTCTTCTCTGCACCTGGGTCCAACCTTACCAAGTCACAGCAAGCTTCTGCCACAACTTGGACCCAGCAGAGATCACCCAGATCCGGAATGTGGTTGCCCACCAAGGAGCACTGTTAGATCGGCAGCAAGAACAGCTCTCCCAAATCGACGTGATCCTTCGGGCACTTGCCCACTCCAACCTCGGGACGTCACAAACCCAGGAGGAGCCAATGCCCAGGTCTCATCGTCATGGTTCCTTCAGGGAACCTGCACGGGGAACCCAAGGTCCCAGCCCTCGTGCTGTATGACGGCCACCCGGGAAGATGCAAGGGGTTCCCACATATGCTGAACACTTGTTGGCTGCTTTTCCTTCACTGTGGTCTAACTCATCACAAACCATTACGGTATAATGCTGTTATTGTATCAAATGGTTGATTTATGCAACATAACAAGCGCTTGTTAGAATGCTCATCTGTGTGTGTTCTACTGAGGATGGGTGACCAGAAGATTTACGATGTCTTTGGGTGATACCGCATTCCAGAGCATGAGTTAATGTTTCTGTTCTATACGGTACCAGGGAGAGATGACTCCAGGGCCAGACCCTGGTCTCTACACAATGAGATACTGTCTGCTGTGAATTATAAGAATCTTTCATTGTCCTGTTGAAAAACAAATGATTCTCCACTAAGAGCAAACCAGATGGGATGGTGTACCGCTGCAGAATGCTGTGGTAGCCATGCTGGTTAAGTCTGCCCTGAGTTCTAAATATATCACTGACAGTGTCACCAGCAAAGCACCCCATACCATCAAACCTCCTCCTCCATGCTTCACGGTGGGAACCACATATGTGGACATCATCGACTCTGCGTCTCACAAAGACACTGCGTTTGGAACCAAGAATCTCAAATTTGGACTCAGCAGACCAAAGGACAGATTTCCACCGGTCTAATGTCCATTGCTCATGTTTCTTGGCCTAAACAAGTCTCTTCTGCTTTTTGGTGTCCTTTAGTAGTGGTTTCTTTTCAGAAATTTGACCATGAAGGCTTGATTCATGCTGTGAAGCATTTATTTGGGCTGCAATCTGAGGTGCAGTTAATTGCCGATTTCTGAGGCTGGTAACTCCAATAAGCTTATCCTCTGCAGCAGAGGTAACTCTGGGTCTTCCTTTCCTGTGGCGATCCTCATGAGAGCCAGTTTCATCATAGCTGGTGGATTGATGGATTTTGCCACTATACTTGAAGAAACATTCAAAGTTCTTGACATGTTCTGGATTGACTGACCTTCATTTCTTAAATTAATTGTGGACTGCCATTTCTCTCTGCTTATTTGAGCTGTTTTTGACATAATATGGACTTGGTCTGTTACCAAATAGGGCTATCTTCTGTATACCATCCTTACCTTGTCACAACGAAACTGATTGGCTCAAACACATTAACTTTTAACAAGGCACACCTGCTAATTGAAATGCATTTCAGGTGACTTCCTCATGAAGCTGGTTGAGAGAATACCAAGGATGTGCAAAGCTACTTTGAAGAATCTCAAATATATTTGATTGGTTAACACTTTTTTGGTTACTTCATGATTGCATACGTGTTATTTCATAGTTTTGATGTCTTTACTATTATTCTACAATGTAGAGAATAGCAAAAATAAAGAAAAACCTAGGAATGAGAAGGTGTCCAAACTTTGACAGGTACTTTATTTAGTATAGTTTCATCTACACTGAACAAAAATATATAAATGCAACATGTAAAGTGTTGGTCCCATGTTTCATGAGCTGAAATAAAAAATCCCATGAATGTTCCATACGCAACAAAAAGCTTATTTCTCTCAAACTTGTTGCACTAATTTCTTGCATCTCTGTTAGTACGCATTTCTCCTTATCAATATAATAAACTCAGCAAAAAAAGAAACGTCCTCACTGTCAACTGCGTTTATTTTCAGCAAACTTGACGTGTAAATATTTGTATGAACAAAACAAGATTCAACAACCGAGACAAACTGAACAAGTTCCACAGACATGTGACTAACAGAAATGGAATAACGTGTCCCTGAACAAAGGGGGGGTCAAAATCAAAAGTAACAGTCAGTATCTGGTGTGGCCACCAGATGCATTAAGATGCAATGCATCTCAATCCTCATGGACTGCACCAGATTTGACAGTTCTTGCTGTGAGATGTTACCCCACTCTTCCATCAAGGCACCTGCAAGTTCCCGGACATTGGCCCTAGCCCTCACCCTCCAATCCAACAGGACCCAGACGTGCTCAATGGGATTGAGATCCGGGCTCTTCGCTGTCCATGGCAGAACACTGACGTGCCTGTCTTGCAGGAAATCACACACAAACGACCAGTATGGCTGGCGGCATTGTCATGCTGGAGGGTTATGTCAGGATGAGCCTGCAGGAAGGGTACGAATTGAGGGAGGAGGATGTCTTTCCTGTAACCCACGCTGTTGAGATTGCCTGCAATGACAACAAGCTCAGTCCGATGATGTTGTGACACACCGCCCCAGACCATGACGGACCCTCCCCCTCCAAATCGATCCCGCTCCAGAGTACAGGCCTTGGTGTACCGCTTATTCCGTCGACGATAAACGCGAATCCGAGCATCACCCCTGGTCAGACAAAACTGCGACTCGTCAGTGAAGAGCACTTTTTGCCAGTCCTGTCTGGTCCAGCGACGGTGGGTTTGTGCCCATAGGCGACATTGTTGCCGGTGATGTCTGGTGAGTACCTGCCTTACAAATCAAATCAAGTGTATTTTATATAGCCCTTCGTACATCAGCTAATATCTCGAAGTGCTGTACAGAAACCCAGCCTAAAACCCCAAACAGCAAGCAATGCAGGTGTAGAAGCAATTTATTACAACAGGCCTACAAACCCTCAGTCCAGCCTCTCTCAGCCTATTGCGGACAGTCTGAGCCTTGGAAGGATTGTGCGTTCCTGGTGTAACTCGGGCAGTTGTTGTTGCCAGCCTGTACCTGTCCCGCAGGTGTGATGTTCGTATGTACCGATCCTGTGCAAGTCTTGTTACACGTGGTCTGCCACTGCGAGGACGATCAGCTGTCTGTCCTTTCTCCCTGTAGCGCTGTCTTAGGCGTCTCACAGTACGGACATTGCAATTTATTGTCCTGGCCACATCTGCAGTACTCATGCCTCTTTGCAGCACGCCTAAGGCATGTTCACGCAGATGAGCAGGGACCCTGGGCATCTTTATTTTGGTGTTTTTCAGCGGCTCCTGTCTGGCGGACGGCTCTAGCGGCTCCTGTCTGGCAGACGGCTCTAGCGGCTCCTGTCTGGCAGACGGCTCTGAAGGCTCAGAACAGACGGGCGGCTTTGAAGGCTCAGTACAGACGGGCGGCTTTGGAGGCTCAGTACAGACGGGCGGCTTTGAAGGCTCAGTACAGACGGGCGGCTTTGAAGGCTCAGGACAGACGGGCAGTTCAGGCGGCGCTTGGCAGATGGACAGCTCAGACGGCGTTGGGCAGACGGGCAGTTCAGGCGCCGCTGGGCAGACGGCAGACTTCTGGCCGCTGAGGGCGCACTGTAGGCCTGGTGCGTGGTGCCGGAACTGGAGGTACCGGCTAAGGACACGCACATTCAGGCTAGTGCGGGGAGCAGCAACAGGACGCACAGGACTCTGGAGGTGCACAGGAGGCTTGGTGCGTGGTACCGGAACTGGAGGTACTGGGCTGGAGACACGCACCACAGGGCTAGTGCGTGGAGGAGGAACAGGGCTCTGGAGACGCACAGGAGGCTTGTGCGTGGTGCCGGAACTGGTGGTACCGGGCTGAAGACACGCACCATAGGGCTAGTGCGTGGAGGAGGAACAGGGCTCTGGAGACGCACAGGAAGCCTGGTGCGTGGTGTAAGCACTGGTGGTACTGGGCTGGGGCGGGGAGGTGGCGCCGGATATACCGGACCATGCAGGCGTACTGGCTCCCTTGAGCACTGAGCCTGCCCAACCTTACCTGGTTGTATGCTCCCCGTAGCCCGACCAGTGCGGGGAGGTGGAATAACCCGCACCGGGCTGTGTAGGCGAACCGGGGACACCATGCGTAAGGCTGGTGCCATGTATGCCGGCGAGGAGAAGCACTGGAGACCAGACGCGTTGAGCCGGCTTCATGGCACTGGCTCAATACTCAATCTAGCCCTGCCAGTGCGGGGAGGTGGAATAACCCGCACCAGGCTATGCACACGTACAGGAGACACCGTGCGCTCTACCGCATAACACGGTGTCTGCCCGTACTCTCGCTCTCCACGGTAAGATCGGGAAGTGTTCGCAGGTCTCCCACCTGCCTTCGCCACACTACCCTTTAGCCCCCCCCCCCCCCCCCAAGAAATGTTTGGGCTTGACTAACAGGCTTCCTACCGCGTCGTCGTGCTGCCTCCATTCGCCGGTATCCCTCCTCACACTGCGCCAGAGAATCCCAGGCGGGCTCCGGCACTCTCCTTGGGTCGATCGCCCACCTGTTGATCTCCTCCCAGGTTGTATAGCCCAAATCCTTCTCCTGCTTCCGTGCTGCCTCCTCATACCGCCGCCTCTCGGCTTTAGCTGCCTCCAGCTCTTCACGAGGGCAGCGATATTCTCCAGGTTGTGCCCATGGACCTTTACCGTCCAATATTTCCTCCCATGTCCATGAATCCTGCGATCGCTGCTGCTGCTTTTTCCCACGCCACTTGGTCCTTGGTTGGTGGGTGATTCTGTAACGTTCGTCTATTTCTTCCTCCTCCTCGGATGAGGAGAGGCGAGAAGGATCGGACCAAAATGCAGCGTAGGTGGAATACATGATGAATTTATTAAAGCAAAGACGAACACGAAAAACACTTGGAAAATTACAAAACAAAAAACGACGTAGACCGACCTGAACATATGAACTTACATAAACACGAAGAACGCACAAACAGGTACAGACTAGCACAAACGATACAGTCCCGTGTGGTAACAAACACTGACACGGAAGACAATCACCCACAAACAAACMGTGTGAACAGCCTACCTTAATATGGTTCTCAATCAGGGGAAACGTCAAACACCTGCCCCTAATTGAGAACCATATCAGGCAACACATTGAACCCAACATAGAAACACATAACATTGACTACCCACCCAGCTCACGTCCTGACCAACTAAACAAAGTTAAACAAAGGAAAATAAGGTCAGGAACGTGACACATTGTTACTTTAGTGCAACATGCACTGAAACATTAATATTGTAACTTTATTGTAACATTTGAACTTGTACTTTAGTGCAATATTGTAACATTGTCATTGTGACATTTTAGTGCAACATTCACTAACAACTGTATAGCAGTCGTGTGATTCATTCCCACTGAACATAAAGGTAACATTTAGGATAGAGGTAGCCTGTAGAATATGCATTCAAGTAGAGGCCTACACTGAACAAAATACAATTATATATATATATATATATATCATAGAGATAGGCTTCAGAACTAAGTGCATGATTAGTTTGTGCATCACTATTTTGAACTACGATCAGTCAGACCTACTGTCATTCAGTACGTCTTGAATCAATTTACCTTTTATTCCAAAGACATTTCAGTCATTTTGATTTTTTTCCGTTGACTTTTATTTTCTTCCTAGAGTCCATTGTTCTGCTTCTCCTCACCCTTTATTTACTTTTCTATTTTTCTTTTATTGGCTTTTTCATTTGCTCTTATCACCTTTTCTACTGTCCATGGTATATCTTGAAGCACTCAATGTGCAGTGGCGCTTTGCATTTCTCACATGCATAGGTAGTGCGTTTGTCACAATGACGACATCTCTGGAACCGGTGCATCGTGTTGATTGGCCAGTGAGAAGCCTTGTCATATCTTGCCTGATCTTCAACAGTAGCAGCCAGTAGGGATCTCCTTCCATGGCTCAGTGGTTTCGGGCCAAACTTTTGCATAAGAGACTGTGCCGCTATCCGTGAGAAGGTGAGCAGGTCGATGGTCCCTCCCATAACGTCTCTTTAAAAGAAATGGCTGTTTCCAAGTGCACTGTTGAGAGACCATGCAAAGATGGGCCACCACCACTTCTTAGACCTGATGGAGATATGGTATCTTGAAACCTGTAGGTTGTGAAGGTCAACACTACCCATGTGCTCATTGTATCAGTTAATGTATTTTGGTTGTGGGACTTTGTCAAAGGCACGTCGCTCCTTGTTCCATTTCTTGACAGAGGTCTCACTGTATTTCTCCTCCATGTTTGTTGCCACTGTGTGACGACCCTCCCACACTGTCTGCCGTATTCTTCTCTTTGCTCTTGTTTTCCTTATTAGGATGCCGGTGGGCGGAGCCGGGAGGGTCGTCAGTGACATGGGACACACCTGGGCTCGGGTGTGTCCCAGGAAAAATACACCACTTCCCCATTCATGGAGGAGACTCTCTCCATGCAGACACTTTTATCGATTGTGTTGTGGTGTTTATGTGGCCTTTTGTTTGTTTGCTAAGGTACCTTTCAACACACCGCATTATCACATGTATGCATGCAAACACTGGACTTACACTACTGATTACACACATTGTTAATTGTATTTAGTTTGCTTTATTTAATAAATATATTTTGTTATTACTTGTCTCCACGTTGTCTCCCTTTTGTTACGAACTTTGAGCCGTTTCGGGACAACTGTGACAATGTTATTGTCTTTCCAACGGACCAGCAACTTGTCTCCTTGGGTCAGAACCTCAGAGGTTCCCTGTAACTTCATAAAGTCCTTCTGTGGCTTGAATGGGACATCGAACAGACAATTTTGCCTCGTCGATCCAGAGCTCCCATATCCTCTTTTTTGTCATTTCATCGAGGAGTGCAAGCGAAGTGAAGAGGTTGTCATGAAGGAACTTGCAACCTTGAGGCGCCTGAGATTGCTCTGCAAGACCGAGAACAACACTGGGTCCCTGACCCAACCCAGTCTCAGGGAGGAGAGTGTGGGATCCACCATATGGCTCTATGTGATACATTTAACCACTGGGTGAGGCAAGGCTCCGTAGCTTGTAACCAGAGGGTAGGTCATCATCACTGATAACGTTGTTCCTGTCATGATCTGATAGGTTCAGCATATGCATTCAACAGCCTGGCTGGCAAATGGCCTGTCTCCCCTTCATAGTCCATATCTGACCCATCACTATCACAATCACGGAGGACATTTTGAGGGATAACTGCAATGTTGCACGCCTTGTCTGGGCGGTCACCTAGATCCAAAATATCCAGAACTTGACTCAAAGTAAAACTAAAAAAAAGAACAGAGTAGAAGAACAAGAGCTATATATGTGCATACCTAGATGCACTGTGTTATCCCGCCGGTCACTATTGTTGTCGTCAACATGTTTACTCATTCTATGACCACACTGAACAAAGTCGAGTAATTTCAAATGCATATATCAATACTAGACACCTTATTAAAGATGATGTATACCAAAAATCTTTGTCCTATCTGAATGTTAACATACTTTACTAACCTTTTGTTTGGGAGCTTTGATGCATCCATCCTCTTCTCATGGTGCAACCAGGAAGAAAAACAGCTCTGGTCATGTGACAATTTACACTAAACATGTGACATTGCACATATTTCATTGAGACCCTCTTTCATTTCAATATTTGCTGGAAATGCATTGATACGTCATTCAGTAACATTTATAGAGACTTATAACTCAAAACGTTTCTATTGTGACTGATGGGATTAAATAGGTTAATGAAGAAAAAACACTAAACAAACTAACAAAGTAACAAAACGAACTTGAAGCTATACAAAACGAGTGCTGACAGGCAACTACACAAAGACAAGAACCCACGAAACCAAAAGGGAAAAATGGCAACCTTACAAACACCCCTAGACAATATAAAAACAAGCATACTCACCCTCGTCACACCCTGACCTGACCAAAATAATAAAGAAAACATAGATAACTAAGGTCAGGGCGTGACACACTGTGGCTGGATTAACAAGAATTTTATCTTTAAAATGGTGCCTAATACTTGTATGTTTGAGACATTTTATTTATGAGATTTCTGTTTTTGTATTTGGCGCCCTGCAATTTTATTGCTAGCAGAACCCCAGTCCTAGACAGGTTAACTGATTCGCTTCTAGTTTTTTATGATAAGCATTACTGTAATGGAAATTCCAGATTGTCTGCATAATCAAATAACTTTCCGCTCAGCCACCCATACAAACCCCACAAGACATGCCACCAGAGGTCTCTTCACAGTCCCCAAGTCCCCTAAAAATTCACGGCAACGCACACTATTATACTGAGCCATGATCGCATGGCACTCCCATACATCTCCAATTACTCAAGCAAACAGCAAAATTACCTTTAAAAATTGATTAAACATCTCATGGAACGGCGGGTACAGCAAGGGGACACACACACACAGACACTCTAATACACACATTACTTGTTTAGTTGTATTGTTATTTTTTGTTGTATATCATTGTATTTTACAATTGTGTGACTGTTCTTGTCTGTCAGTGTATCAGTGTTTTGTTACTTGTTGTCACGCCTTGACCTTAGAGATCCTTATTATTCTCTATGTTTGGTTAGGTCAGGGTGTGACCCGGGGGGGAAAGTCTATGTTTTCTATTTCTTTGTTTTTGGCCCGTGTTGTTCCCAATCAGAGGCAGCTGTCTATCGTTGTCTCTGATTGGGGATCATATATAAGTTGTCATTTTCCTTTTGGGTTTTGTGGGATCTTGTTTTCTGTTTAGTGTCTGTGCATGACAGAACTGTTCGCTTTCGTTTTTTGTCGTTATTTTGTTTTGGTGTCATCAATAAAAAGACGATGTACGCCTACCACGCTGCGCCTTGGTCCACTCTTCATCATTCTACCAACGAGAGCCGTATAACACTTGTCATGTTTTCTGTTTTTTTTGTGGACTCCAGGAAGAATAGCTGCTGCTTCCACAAAAGCTAATGGGAATCCAAATAAATAAATAAACAAATGATTAATATAACATCCAACACAGGTGGCACAAGGCCTGGGGTTTTCTCACATAAAGTATATGTGTATAATTGTATGGAGTTCAGTATACATTCCTCTACACCAGGCTCCCAGTGTAGCAGGAATTATCTTGGAATTTAATTCAAGTTTTTTTTACGTTGTTCATTCTCACAATGTTGATCTGGTTCATTTCCTGATTATACATCCAGTTTCCATAACCAATCATACTATACAATAGGTTTGAGGCAGCTGTTAGTGTCTCATAACTGGCTACATCGAGTGCTGCTTGGATGTAAATATCTCGGCTCATCCAAGATGGCTGCCATGGATTCAGCCCTGACTTTAGGGCTTCCCTGGGGCAATCAGCAGGAAGTAGGGCTGTGAGTATGGATGCTGTGCAGATCAACAAGCATAACACCCTCTTTGCGCCAGGCAGTATCGTCTCCTCTCCTAATCCCCCGGTGTTATTGAGCCCCTCAGACGCTGTGAAGTTATCGTCTGGCAATTAGCAAACGTTAGTACTTATCACGGCCCACCTGTTACCATGTGTAGGATTGGCTGTGTTCTGTCTTCCCTTCCTAGATTAGCTCAGTGTGGTCTTGCTGTAAGGGGCCAGGCAGCCTATGTAGAAGGCAACTAAGGAGAAGATCAGAAGACACACCATTATAAACAAATAATCATGAAAACACTGAAAAAAATATATACCACACGCGCAGACATGCATGCTCATATATTCACAGATATACACAGATATAAAAGAACCTCAAGGTTGAAGATAAAATCCATTCCTCTCCTCACTATGCCGTCACACTCCTCCATTCACCTCCCATTGCATTCGATCTAATTCAATTAAAGATAATAAGGTTAAGTAGTAGTATTCTCGTGTTCCAGTGGAATTAGTCATTCGAAGTTTAGTCTAGCGATGTAAAGTAGTGATTGGATAATGATCTATCCAGACTGCTGTACTGTCTAAGTTATATGATTTTCTATCCCCTTCATTGAATTATTTTTAAGCTTCTTTGACTCTCCTGAGCCAATGTTTCCCTTATGTTCATTTAGTCGTTGCTGCCACTCCAAACAATGATAAATAATAATCATTTTAAAGATGGTAAAACATTTTCAGTTTAAACTTAAACGGCTAAAACCAGAAATAAAATGTGTGGAAAAGATAATGGACCTATATATATTTCTAACGGCTTTCTTCCTGGGGTGAAGGAGAGGACCAAAATGCAGCGCGGCTAGTGTTCAACATGATTTAATAAAGAAGAGACAATAACGTGAACACTATACAAAATAACAAATGTGAAAACCGAGACAGTCCTATCTGGTGCAGAACACAAAGACAGAAGACAACCACCCACAATCCCCAACACAAAACAAGCCACCTATATATGATTCTCAATCAGGGACAACGATTGACAGCTGCCTCTGATTGAGAACCATATTAGGCTGAACACAGAAACAGACAAACTAGACACACAACATAGAATGCCCACCCAGCTCACGTCCTGACCAACACTAAAACAAGCAACACACATAAGAACTATGGTCAGGACGTGACAATATTTTTAAAAGATCATCTTTGAAAACAAACAATTACCAAAATAAAAACTAGACAGTCATCGAGAATCTAAAATTCAAAAAATGCGATGGCATGGGGCCCGCATAAATTTGTTATAATGTTTGAGTCACTCAGATGCCATAGCAAAATATATATAATTGCAGTAAATGTTCTATAAAACTCAGCCCCAAGCCAAAATGTGTGGAACTGCAGGGAATTAGCTTTAAAACTGTAAAATTGGATTTCTGCGCCATTGCAAAATATGTAGAATTGTAGGAAAATTGCTTAAAAACAGCAAAATCTTGTCTCTGCGGGCAAGAGGAAGGTCTCTAAAATGTTTGACACCAGTAGAGGCCGGGAACTTGAAGGATGGGAGACCCACGGTATAGGCACGGATCACTCGGACACGACAAAGCGTGTTGCCAAAATCGGCAGCCAGCCCCAAGACCTGCCCGTCAGCAACCAGCTCATCAGCAGCTTACAGGAGGAGAAATATGGATGTCAAAAAATTATAAAATTGAATGGTCTTCTTGCGCAAGAAATGAGCCAACCCGCATGGCTGCCAATGTGATAAGGATGCAAGCAGGGCCGACGCGGATGGCGGTTACTCATGTACAGGGCATAGTCTTCTTTTGAACTGTTAATCCCAGACACCATGCAAAAAAATCATTCTGGACTGCACTAATTTGGAGGGAAGTCGTGTTTTTGGAGAGAGATGGACCAAACTCATTTACATGCATACTTTGTTTTTTTTTAATCCTTGGTGGTGTTTTCAGATCCACTGGGGAATCCACAGAATCCCTGAGGGATGCAGAAACTAGCATGGAACATTTCCATGCAATGTCTCTGGAAAACTTCCACATTATTTCCAGGATTATCCACTTCGATAACTGAGACACCAGACCAGCACGGCGGCAGAGACAAGCTATCTGCAATCAGGTCAGTGTGGGACAAGTTGGAGGACTGCCTTCCCCTGTTTTACAACCCTTGGCCCAACATTACTGTTGATGAGCAGCTTATGGCATTTAGGGGCCACTGCCCCTTCAGGCAGTACATACCGTCTAAACCCGCGAAATATGGAATCAAGATCTGGGCTGCCTGTGATGTTGCTTCGTCATATGCGTGGAACTTGCAAGTGTATATGGGGAAGCCAGATAAAGGAGCCCCTGAGAATAACCAAGGGATGCGGGTTGTCCTGGACGCGACACAGGGACTTCGTGGCCACAACATCACATGCAATAAAATTTTTACTTCGCACAAACTGGGACAGGAGCTCCTAAAGTGGAAGCTGACAATGATAGGAACAGTGCGAAAAAACAAGCCAGAACTCCCACCTCAGGCCTGTTCCGTGTATTCAACAGCTATCAATTCCTCTAAGTTTGTGTTCACAGCCGACACGTCCCTAGTGTCCTACGTGCCAAAGAAAGGCAATAATGTGGTATTCATGAGTACGCTGCATAGGGATGGGAGAATTTGTCGCCAGCAACATCAAAAAACCGAAATAATGGATTACAATGCCACAAATGGAGGGGTGGACAATTTAAACAAGCTGGTGACTGTCTACAGATGCAACATATTAACCCTACACTGGCCACTTGTGATATTCTTCAACATCTTGGACATCTCAACTCGTTTGTCATCTGGATGGCATTGAACCCAGATTGGAACAGAGGGAAGCTCTAGAGGAGGCAGCTCTTTCTCGAGGAGCTGGGCAAGGCATTGGTAAGACCTCATATCCAGAGGAGGCAACATATCCCAAGAACCCCAGCTTCTGCAGCTATTGTAAGGAGGATTCAAGAGGAGGATGCTGGTGCCCCATCCTCTCATCCTCCCGACCCACAAAACCAACAACTCCAATACTAGAAGTATGTGTGATTTATGTTGTTGCATGTGTGTGTGTCTGACTTACCTACCTTGGCCTGTTTGTAACTATATATGTGAGTGAGATGTTAGTAAAATTCCTGAACTAAGTGTTTTCAAGAAGAAGCCCTACGATGTGTGTGGACCCAAGAAGGACAGGAAAACAAAGTACACATGCATCAAGTGCAATAAATACATTTTGAACATACACAGTAAAACTCTGTCCCTCATGTGGTGTGTAGTAATGGCCTTAATTTGTGTTCAATGGGGCTCATTTTATTTCCATAAAATACTGCATGTAAAATGTATCCTTCCAATTTGTTCAGTTCAAAGGAATAAACATCAATAGCGATTAAAACCTTGTTAAATGTATATTTGTTCAAGATAAAGATGATTTATTCCACCCATGTCATAGTTTTTTTTAAGATGGCGCTTGTATTGCTAAATGTGATCTAGCAGAGGCAAATATTAACCATGTATGCTGTCTATATTGCTTGTAATTGATATAAGTCAACATCTTAGTATCTTTACGTAAATTGTTACGGCTGTATTGTTTTAAAAACCCAAGTCCATCAGACCTGCGAACATTGGGTGAATAGCAAAAACATGAACACCACACAAAGGTTAATCAGAGAACAGGAGGGGACTTAGCTATAAATACAAATAGCCTATACAGTCCATTCCAGCATCACAATTAAAGGTTTGGGCAACACGTCTCTCCATGAAGTTAAACGCTGACATCTCAGAATTCACAAAGTCAAACACAGACTGCGCATCTCACACACTTGGCACATCAAAAAATCCTCTACATTGTAGTTAACGTTAGATAGCCATTCTGGTAGAGAGAACTGCACTCTGGTAGCTAGCTACACAAAAAACAATAAAAACAATGTATAATCTACCTCCTCCATCTCCTGTAGTTATAGAAACTAATTTGATTAGAATATCCTTAAAATGCTCAACTACCACTACTCACCATCTCAATCTATCCAGCAATCTCACCATCATCTAAATAATTTGATGCATTCAGTCTTGTTTTTCTTTCAATGAGCTAAATGCAGATGGGCAACCCCAGGCTTCCGCCTATTTATTTAAAGCTGCTATATTTCATCAGTTGGGCTAAAGGTTATGATGATTTTAAAGGGAAAAACTATATGTCAGATGGTTTCAATATAATTGTATTAATAAATGTATTCATTTTGGAGTTGAATGTCTTTTTATAAAGTCACCTGAAGTGACCTTCTCCCCAAGCTAACTTTGCCACCACTACTAAAAAAAATCTTTGGAAACACTACCTGAGCAATGTAGTACAATATAACCTGCAGCTGTTATGTTCATGAAGAGACACCAGTTTGACAAGGTCTGCAGATGGAACAGATATGTAGGCACGTCGTTTAACACCGTGTCCCAGTACCTGTTCCAATAGACCTATTTTCCTTGTCCAATTTTTGACTCATTTCACTCTGAGGTAATGGAATTCTGCCCATGCCTGTCTCCTCTGCGACCCAGTGAATGTCAAAGATTAATTGGCTTGGCATTCCAGGTGATCCCGTTGGCACAGGAAAACTGCTAAAGCATGGGCCTCATACCCCACTGGGGTTATGTTCTCTGAAAAGAGTGGAAAATGCTGAATAAAATACTGCAGGTTTACAGAACAGCACATTTTCCACCTCAGGAGCGGAACAACTTAGCTTTTCCTGGACCGTGTGGGGGTAACTGCAAGTACAGGACCCATATTGTCTGGGTTCTATTGCATGTCATGATTTGTCACAATCTCCAGCCTTCTCTTTCTCTACCCCTAACCCACTCTTGCTTACTGTATTTGTTTGCTACAAAGAGCCACTCTCTCCCTCTTTCTCTCATCTCCCTCTTTCTTTCTTTCTGTGTGACAATTTATGAAGCTTCAGAAAGTGTCCAGAATATGCTTGGCCCCACACATACCAGTGACAGAAAGTCTAGCCTTAACAATAGCACCGGAATTATATGCCTTGGATTCCAAATGGCCTTTTGTTAACCATTCCCCATAAAGTATAGGCACATGCCCCAGAGTCTCAATTATGCGTTTTGTTTCCACAAATGAGATGTTTTAAAAGTGACTGTTTTTTGTAATATGATTTGTATGGGAGCAGACAGAGAGACATGTCTGATGTGGTAGTCAGTGCTGGTTCGGATAGAACCCAGTGCTCTCACTGCCACCATGATTGTTTGTTTTATCACCACAGCACATGTTTTCAGTATGGAAATTAAAAACCACCTTTGTGTTTTATTTGAAGTTCGATCCAAACACTATGTGATACTTTTTTACATTAACACGTGTTGATAGGGATTAGGCCCTTGCACCGAGCATCATTGATGTTAAATAGAGCGACAGGCTCGCATTCAGAGATGATGAACAAAAAGTCTAACTCAATTTGCAAGGTAATGTGACCGGCGTGTGTTAGTCTCCCTGGCTTTCCTCCTCTCACTCTAACCTAATCATTCCTGAGCCACTGTTCCCAAGACATCTGCCACACTGACTCTAACACAGTCTCTCCTTTACCGCTGATCCTGAATGTGCTTCTACATCGTCCCCAATGGAACTCTGAGGTCCAGGCTGCAAAAAGACAGGTTTTTAAACCAATACTCAGTAATGTGAGTAATATGGTAGCAGCTCCAGAATTGTTCAATGTCAAAATGAGGCCCAGATACACTGACAGTAACACTACTACTACACAGACTGTCCATTTCCGGTCCCGTGTGGCTCAGTTGGTAGAGCATGGCGCTTGCAACGCCAGGGTTGTGGGTTCATTCCCCACGGGGGGACCAGGATGAATATGTATGAACTTTCCAATTTGTAAGTCGCTCTGGATAAGAGCGTCTGCTAAATGACGTAAATGTAATTTCCATTGATTATGGACCTATGGCTCCTACCCGACACAGCTAAATGGTTTTGGACTTTTTGTCTTTAGCTTTGGTCACCAGTTTCACTGATACTGGGACTGTAACTCTTTGTCACTGCTTTTGGACTCAAACCCAGTTTGTCTTTTGAAGTTGATCCTGGGTTAGTGGCTGGGTCTCCTGTCTTCTGCTCGACATGCTACAGAGCACTCAATAATGTAGGTTAAGAAAGCAGTGGTGTCCGGTGAGCTCAGAGGAGACAACAATCCTGCCCTTCCTGAGGGATGCACTTACAATAGAGAGATACAGGGAGAGACAGTTGGATGAAATTAACACAGAAGCAGAGAGAGATTACATTTACATTTACATTTAAGTCATTTAGCAGACGCTCTTATCCAGAGCGACTTACAAATTGGTGCATTCACCTTATGATATCCAGTGGAACAACCACTTTACAATAGTGCATCTAACTCTTTTAAGGGGGGGGGGGGATAAGAAGGATTACTTTATCCTATCCTAGGTATTCCTTAAAGAGGTGGGGTTTCAGGTGTCTCCGGAAGGTGGTGATTGACTCCGCTGACCTGGCGTCGTGAGGGAGTTTGTTCCACCATTGGGGTGCCAGAGCAGCGAACAGTTTTGACTGGGCTGAGCGGGAACTGTACTTCCTCAGAGGTAGGGAGGCGAGCAGGCCAGAGGTGGATGAACGCAGTGCCCTTGTTTGGGTGTAGGGCCTGATCAGAGCCTGAAGGTACGGAGGTGCCGTTCCCCTCACAGCTCCGTAGGCAAGCACCATGGTCTTGTAGCGGATGCGAGCTTCAACTGGAAGCCAGTGGAGAGAGCGGAGGAGCGGGGTGACGTGAGAGAACTTGGGAAAGTTGAACACCAGACGGGCTGCGGCGTTCTGGATGAGTTGTAGGGGTTTAATGGCACAGGCAGGGAGCCCAGCCAACAGCGAGTTGCAGTAATCCAGACGGGAGATGACAAGTGCCTGGATTAGGACCTGCGCCGCTTCCTGCGTGAGGCAGGGTCGTACTCTGCGAATGTTGTAGAGCATGAACCTACAGGAACGGGTCACCGCCTTGATGTTAGTTGAGAACGACAGGGTGTTGTCCAGGATCACGCCAGAGATCCAAGGAGAGACGCAGCGGGAGAGATACAAAGAGAGCGAGAGCATGAGGAAAGCGAGAGTTAGAGAGAGATAATGGAAGGCAATGAAATGTTGGGAATCTGACCAGAGTGCAGGTGTTTAGAATGAGGATCTATGAAATAATTATGTAATCAATATATGCCATTTAGCAGACTTTTTTTTTTTTTTATAGTCATGCGTGCAAACAGATATAGGATCTTTATTTGATCCCCTTGTTGCAGGATAACGTTTCTGCAATAGAGGACATTTAAAATGTGTAGTGTATTTGAGATTTAAAAAGGAATCTGTACATTTTGCGTTCGGGTGGCCCCAGCGGGAATCGAATGCACTACTGTTGACGTTGCAAGCTCCATGCTCTACCAACTGAGAAACACAGGACCATGTTACCACATGAGGATAAGACATGTTCGCTTATGTTACAGTATCATAGAGACATTTCCAACCATGTCCTCTTAAATCCTAAAATCGTTTAATTTTAAGGGGTCCTAATTAAAATACAAATATATGTAATTACAGTGCAAGAAGTATTGTAATTATAATAATTCATAGTTATACTGTACTAACAACATGTGACTGGTGGTATTTGCAGTCTGTAATTGCAAAGGTGTAACAATGAATGCTTGTTACAAATATTCAAGTGTCCGATAGCATCTGAACGCACCATTTTTCAGCCTGTGTTTGCCAATTGAAAACCTCCAACCTCACAACCTCATTGCCACAACTCTGCAATAAAAGGTTCTGGTGTCTAGACCCAGGTCAAACTTTCTTTTCAAAATCATGGGAGCTTATGAGCGGGAAAAAAATAAAAAATAATTTAACAGTGCATTTGACCTGGATAGCAACAGTATCTTGAAAAGCTTGAAAATGGGTCAATTGCTTTATTAACCATCATCAATTAAACATTTTTGGAACCATTAATAAATCATTATGGTTAAAATTGTGAGATAGTCATTCAGTGCTTGCCAAATTGGGAGCCTATTAACACAGAGTTATTAAACACAGAGTTCCAACATCTCGAGACGCCCGGGAAAGCTTGCGAAGCAGACTCGGCAGACCAGACCAGGGTTTGGGGTCTTTGAGAGAAGTGAAAAATTCTTCCTTATTTGTTATTTTTCTCGATTTCTAAAGGCACAACCTAGATTCGAGCTAATGTCTTAAGTAGCTGAACATGTTATTACGCCAACCTCATGAAAGTGACAAACTGATACGTTTTCATTTTAGTCTAAAACAAGTTCATGTTGAAGGTGTGCCTTTACTTTGACGGCATGTAGGTGCGACAACAGTTTCTGCGCCCAAGCTTAGGTAGCTAACGCCTAAAATAGTGATCTGGGAGTTCTATAGGAAAAGTGAACCAGTTTATACATATCTTCATACTTAACCAGATTTGCTATTAAGCTTGGTTAAATAATGGTTTATAAAAGCACTTAAAATGGTTATAAAACAAACTCTTATTCCATCATGTAACCTTGCAAGGTTTCACAGTTGAGAAACATTCTCACTTTTGGATGGGATGCATTGGTGCACTTATTTATCCCAGACATGAAAGCCTCACATCAAGATCTGCCCATCTGTGAAACATGCTCGAAATTATGGCCTCAAACGTGCCCAAAATTTGTGTTGACACAGACAAAATGTGTCAGTTCCCAAAGAACCGGAATCGAGAAGGTCAGTGTGCAAAATCCAAGTCAGATTCCTGCGAAAGAAAAAAAGTTTTGAGGATAAGACAAAAACATCAACAAAGGAGAGAGAAGGTTAACTTCTCTTGGGTAGGGGGCAGCATTCGGAATTTTGGATGAAAAGCATGCCCAAAATAAACTGCCAGCTACTCATCCCCAGAAGATAAGATATGCAAAAAGGGGGAAAAAAGACAATCCCAGTTTTCTGATTTAGTACCATGCTATAGGCGACATATGTTCCCACGGGAATAGTCATTTTATGTTATTGAGTAGGCCAATATATTTGTTTAATCTAATTAATTAAACAATAAATATCTTACATTTTTTTGTAAGAAATGTTAAGTATTTTTACATGTTGCAATAAAGTTGACTAAAGTAGAAGCTCATCTTCTGTTTGTTGATATTTTCACTTTGTAATGAGTATTAAGTAATTATATTGTCACGACTTCCGCCGAAGTTGGCTCCCCTGCCTGTTCGGGCGGTGCTCGGCGGTCGTCGTCACCGTCCTACTAGCCGCCACCGATCCCTTTTTCGTTTGTCTGTTTGTTTTGTCTTATTAGTTTCACCTGTGTTTCTGTTGTTTTCGTAAATGAGCTTCCCTATATTTAGTAGGTAGACCCGCCCTTGTTTTGTGCGGGATTGTCTTTATGTTACGTGTGTGTGTTTTAGGTAGGTTTTTCTATTTACTTGGTACCCTGTGTTTTGGGTTATCAAGTTGTTCTCTGCGCCCTGGATGTTTGGGCTTATCATTTTTTTGTGCATTAGTAAAAGGAATATTTTTTCCAAGTTGATCTCTCTCTGCGTCTGATTCCTTCACCCACCTAGTCCCGCGTGACATATATGGTAAGTGTTAACAGTTAACTGTAAAAGTTGCTCTTCACTTTAAATACAGTGCATTTGGAAAGTATTCAGACCCTTTTACTTTTTCCACATTTTGTTATGTCACAGCCTTATTTTAAAATGGATTAAATGTATGTTTTTCCTCATCAATCTACACACAATACCCCTTAAATAACAAAGCAAAAACAAAACAAATGTACGTAAGTATTAAGACCATTTGCTATGAGACTCGAAATTGAGCTTGGGTGCATCCTGTTTCCATTGATCGTCCTTGAGATGTTTCAACAACTTGATTGGACTCCACCTGTTGTACATTATATTGATTGGACATGATTTGGAAAGGAACACACATGTTTATCTAAGGTTTTTTTTTGCTTTTTGTTTTGTCATTACAGAGTATTGTGTGTAGATTGATGAGCAAAAAAAATGATTGGACATCTGGTACCCTTCCCCAGATCTGTGCCTCGATACAATCCTGTCTCGGAGCTCTACGGACAATTCCTTCGACCTCATGGCTTGGTTTTTGTTCTGACATGCACAGTCAACTGTGGGACCTTATATAGACAGGTGGGTGCCTTTCCAAATCATGTCCAATCAATTGAATTTACAACAGGTAGTCTCCAATCAAGTTGTAGAAACAGCTCAGGGATGATCAATGGAAACAGGATGCAACTGAGCTAAATTTTGAGTCTCGTAGCAAAGGGTCTGAATACTTATGTAACAAAAGTATTACATGAGCAAACATTTCTAAAAACCTGTTTTCGCTTTGTATTGTGTGTACTGTAGATTGACTAGGAAGTAAAAAAAAATAATCAATTTTAGAATAAAGCTGTAACGTAACAAAATGTGGAAAAAGTAAAAGGGTATAAATACTTTCCGAATGCACTGAACATGTACATTAAAAACCAACATCTATCATAATCCAGTCATTCCAATTAATTAAATACCCCTTGATCTTCAAGAATAAGACTTGGAAATACAGATTTGACTAATTGTTTTACCTGAATATAACCCCAAAACAAAGGACTTAAGTTTCTGTCATGGAGGACTGATTGGGCTCATTGCTTTAAAACATGTTGGAAAAATAAATTCTCTTCTCATGGAATGGCATGCTGTTACATCTGCTCCTGCTCCTCCCCTCCGGCGGACTCCATTACCTTCATCATTTCCTCCCCTTTATACTGTATGTCACTCTCCCATGTTCACTCACCACTTGGTATTGTTTATGTATATTGATGTTAGTGTCGTGTTCTTGGTTTTGTTTTAAAACGTTTCACCTGCTTCCGACTCACCGCCCCATCATCACACATGCTGTGAGCACTCTTGAAAAGTGCTATTTGCATGATGTGAAAAAATGAACGCCAAATGCTGCATTTGCTATAGGCATTTTTAATTTTTTGTTGGTGACACAATTGAATTAGAATATTTAATTCATTTTGTAGGACATCTATGTGTGACACTTTGATATCGCCATAATTTCAGCTGTTGAAGTCTATCAAAAGTGTTCTAGTTTAAGCATGTTTCTGTTAGGCCTTTGGATTTTTTTTTTTTTTTCTTCAGCACCAATTAGAATGAGCAATAAAAGCCTTACTCGGCACAATATCACAGAGGAGTTTACAAAGGAGGAACTGTTAGGTGATTCCATAGGCTGGGATCCGCACTATACAGCTGTTGCAAGACCACATATTTCACTGGCTGTCCACGGGTTGCATTAACAATGATTGATAGGCAATTTAGCCTACACTTCTTCACCATTGGAAGACATAACCTGCATTGCAGCCTACAAAAACCTATTCCTGCTCTTTTCCCACGATCCATCGAACGCAGTTGGTGTGTTGTCAGACTCTCTCAGGCGGAACAAACTTGCACCTTTCTCAACGCCGATTTAAATGTCATTGAGAAAACAAAAGGTGTCAGTATGTTTTCACAAATAACCTTTCTGAATCAAAATGATCTAATATTTTGCACTATAAAACCAGAAGTTCTTGCTACAATTTATTTGGCGTAACTGATTGCCTCAAAATGCAGTTAAAAAATGGTATAGCTTAAGTGAGCAGTACTACCTTTCATATGAGTAATACAAATGCTGTTTTTTGAGTGAGGTATACTTACATTTTCATGTAACTCAAAAGTTTATTTCTCTCCATAAAAATTCCTAGTTAAAATAAATCAATATGGTGAAGTGAATACGACAATCTTTTTAAGTCAGTCACTTACTGTCAGTATATAGTTGCAAAGTCCACCTTACATAGAAATTGTAATTTACCATTACTCAAATGTAACTAAGTTTACTTAAAACATTTTAGGAAACGGATGATCTAAATGTTTTCCATTAGCCTGAACTCAATTATAAACATTTAATACAAAACTGTGAGTTAACTATACTCAAAAAGCAGAAGAGTTACACTTGGTCAACTTCAAAGTGCAGGTGTGAAAAAACATTTTCAACCCCTTTAAAACTGCCCTTGTTCCATAAAGGGTAAACAGGTTGCCTAGGGCAAGAGACGAAGAGGCCAAGCGTTAGGAATATAGGCCAAAAGAGGTCAATGAGAGAGTTTAAAATGTAATGGCTTATTTGCTATGTGAGGTTTATTTGAATCGAAATACAAGTTTAGTAATGCTACAAGTGTACTGATAAGTAGGACACCCGACATCCCTGAGATGGCTATGCATATTCATGACATGAGGCTAGTAGCATAGCATCTCTCTCCATTGAATACAAGTGGTTGAACTCAACACCCCTCATCGAATATTCCAAAAAATATTAAAATAAGATGTATCCACCAATCCAAAGAAAGGAATAGGTGGGAGCTTGACAGCCCACCATTCCGCTCTGTGGACAACGAATCCCATTGTTAGTGTGGAGACATAAACATCTCGTCATTATATCCAAATCTCTGCTAGGGCCTTAGGCCTGTGCAGGCAGCTAAGTAGAGCAAAGGAGATAAGGAGGTCTTTATATAGATTTTTCCTACAGACTTATGGGGCATATTTTCAAAATTAACAGGCTGAAGATGTGAAATAAAGGGAATCAATCTATGCATAAATGTGCACACAAGTAATTAGTGCCGAGTGTCAACTGGAAACAGAGGTGCAAGCTTGAAAAAGATCAAGTACAAAGTAACTTCAGCCTCAGGAAATTCCAACTATTCCAACTGATAACATGCAAAAACAGACATTTGTCACTACACATGATCAGAGCAGAACATAATGCAATGAAGACGTTGAGAGTATTGTACTACGTGCGTTATTACAATTATCATTTTCACCTTATATGAGATCACTTTAAGTTTCCGCTCTTTCGTTTAGAGGGCAATGGTTAACTGGAATGTGCAGATACAATCATTTTAGAGACATTGAAGTGGACTGACCCTAGAATAATGATTGTGCTACAAACAAATGTAATACTGTCCTGGAGTGAGCTTAGGCGGCAGACAGTTTACAGTTCCAACCCATTCTTCAATGGCACTGTAATAATAACTCAAGGAATTAGTTATTAGAAATACAAAGAATGTGAAATAATTAATGTTTTTAAATACACATGCAAGATTATTGTTTACAGTGGAAATTAGTAATGTTGCTTAGCCAAATCTGTGGAAAAGTAAAAGTGGAGTGGTTTTAAATATGACAATTATCAGATGCAACAAATTAAACTAGTCATGATTCCCCTTACTGACTATCAAATAATTAGCTTACATTTGGCATGCCCAAACATTTAGAAATGTTTCTGCATTTTCATTTTTCTAAGAACGGCTCTGAATTGTATTGAGTACATTCTATTGTGGATGTGAAAGAAGGGGACAGAGCATGGCTATACTGAATCCTGACAATATGCTGGTAATAAGGAAATAAATTGCTGACCATGCATCTTCTTCTTGCTACATTCACACACTTAATGTTTGTTAAATTGGCTAACTAGCTAACTCGATTTAATCAGGGGATTAAGTGAAGATGAGCAATAACAGCCACAAACACACACAGTGCGAGAGGACGAGAACAGTGCTCACGCAGCAGTCATTAGCTAGTGCTAAATTAGCTAACGTTAGGTAGCTAACCACCTTGAACAGCTAGCTAACTGGCTCAAATAATTGTATTCATACCTCATGGCAAAGAATGATTGCACCAGTGCAGCGGCCACCTTTAAATTATTGAACCAAATTAGCGCGCTATCTAACGTTAGCTAGCTAGCCTAGCGAATTTGTTTTTGAAGCCATGTATTAGAAAATTATATTTATTAAAATGATTGACAACCTCAATGAAGTATTCTATAATTATACAGGAATACATTGAACAATTGTATTTACCGAGACAAGCTGCACTCTCATGTTCAGATCCTTTCCCTCTTCTATGAGATTAAACGGGTTCTCTGGTACCTCATGAACAGCCAAGGCAACTGAACTTTTTCTAGACTCTCACGCTCAGCTGGCATCTGATTGACTTACTTGCTAAGCGCCAAGATATTTGAATGATTCAAAGCTTTTGATTTGAAAATTAACTTCTTGGTAAATCTACGTATATACTTAAGCAATAAGGCACGAGGAGGTGTGGTATATGGCCAATATACAATGGCCACGGGCTGTTCTTAGCATGACGCAATGCGGTGTGCAAGGATACAGCCCTTAGCCGTGGTATATTGGCCATATACCACAAATGGTATTATACACTGGTTACCAACGTAAGTATAGCACTAAAAATAAAAAAAATGTCATACCCGTGCTATACGGTCTGATATACCACGGCTGTCAGCCAATCAGCATTCATGGATCGAACCATGTGTTTCTTCTTTCTACGTTTTAAGATTTTCCAACATCAGACGACTGTTTGTAAAAATGATAAAAGTTAGCTAGCTATCAACTTTGACAACTGAAGACCACCACATTGAATGACATATAGCACATTACCCACGTCGATGACGTCTGTCATGTTTATCGCCAAACGGCTGCAAACTCATTGGGTTTACTTCTTGCAAAAATGAATATCACAAACCTTAAAACATGTTATACTGTTCAGGTCAATAATAAAATAAAAGTTCTGTGCAGTCAAATTAAATAAACGTTCTAGTCGCACAACTACTTCACCAGTATTGTGTTGCCCTCAATCATATAATCAGTGAATTTACAGTGTGCTGGTAATGTAATGTATTCGTTGTTCTTTTTTGGTAATAAATTACTTTTAACAGATTACATGTAATCTGTTACTCCCTAACCCTGGGTATTAATTAATGAATGATTGCATTGCATTACCCACTTTCTGATATCAAGAGCTATCTTGATCCCCCACCTACGAATGTAAAGCAATATTCTATCTATTTTTGAAGGAGAAAAATACTTTCCGTTACATACTTGCAGTATAACCTTGGCGACGTGAAAATAGCTGACCTTTGAAACCTCTCTAGGAGAATTGAGTCTCCATGGAGCCAGGTGTTGACATTTAGTCACTAAAGAGTGATGGAGAGGAGGAACAGTAGAGGGATGGAGAGGCTGTACAGAAGGAGACGTGGAGAGAGTGAACAAAAAGGATACATATCTACACAGACATGTTCTGAGGGATGACAAGCCTTGCTCCCAGTCTGTGCATTACACACGACCCCCCCCCCCCCCCCCCCCCCCTTTCTGTAATGTGCCATTAAGGAAGTTAGCGGCTGTTCTGAGTGCTTAAATAGACTGGAAATTGTTCATCTCAATCTGCCTCTTATCTCCCGTTCCAGGCGAGGAGGAGAATTAGCAGCCTTCACTCCCCTGCTCAGCCTCTCCTTTCACCCCAGCCATCGCTCCTCATTACCGCATCACAAAGCCGTGTGGCCCTCCTCGAACCACAGACCGCGAACAGCGTGTCAGGCCAGAATTAATATTTTGTCATTTGCCTGACGGATGATACTGTATGTGCACTCATTGGCACCAATGATTCCGTGACAGTAAGTCAGGGAATTACTTTTCTGATAAAGAGAGCAGTGGATGGGTAACTGGTCACTGAGCGTACTGTAGTGGACAGCAATAGTGCAACTCGGGTTACCCAGACCGTAAGCAAACTTGCTCCAATAGGCTTTACACTTGGGTGAGATTGTATTGAGCCTACCTAGGTAAGAGTCATTACAAAAATACCAACTCTGTGAATTTGGATGTTGATTAGTTATATGAGCAAGGAACGACACACACTGACTGACATTACTATATCGGCTTGACTGAGCCACTATAGGCAAGCACTCTAGTCAAATATCTGTCCCCTAAAATATCAAATAGGTGTAGTTTACAGAAACCAAAATACAGTCTGGACAAAAACAGCTGATAAATAAATAATGAGGGTGGCAGAGGGAAAATGAGTGGACAGAGGTGAAAACGCCCACTCAGCTTATCTCTGAAAGGTTTTTATCCCCTTTTCTCTTTTCAATTGAAGATACGTCCCTAGCCTTGCCTCAGGAGAATGACACTTCAGCCTATCCCGGGTCCATCTGATTGCATATATTTTTTTTTTTTATCTCCAGCATGTAATCTCTGGTTACACGCCGGAATTCACAAGATAGGATTCTTGATATTGAGCAGCGTCTTTTCTGCCTGATATGGGTAGCATTCAGGGTCAGAGTAGTGTTTTGAGAAGACTTGTAAAAGAGGTAATACTGTTATTTTCTTATGAATATTAAAAACGTAGAAATCACAACAGAGTTATAGAACAATTCTACAAGATAAAGATGCAACTTTGAGTAGCCATAATCACCTGGCCTCCACCCCTTTGATTCAGCAGAAGAGGCCCACTGAGAAAATTGTAAAGGAGTTGCTTTCCGCTGTATGACTTTTCAGTACCAACATTTAAAGCGATGCTCTTCAAAAACATTACTTCACACTGGTGACAATGTTGGCCACAAAAATGATCGAATTCTGGAAGAACTTGAGCTTCCTTAAATTAAGAGAATGTAGCAATTAAGAAATGCTCACCAAATGTACTACGCATTCAGTCCCAAATGGAATGGGAATTAGCTGCATTCGACTCCTGTTCACAGTGAATGGAATGCTAACTTGTGTTTAATCCAAACTGGCTCAATGTTTAAAGAAGAAAACTGAGCACACACGATCCGTATTGCATCCCAGTTCTAATATTGGAACAGAAGATAGCACAAAAACAACAAATAGCCATTTAGTGCTGCAAACGCTAGCCAAAGAGTCCATTTGTGACGGCTGGCTGAATTCAGGAGAAGGGAGGTCGCTATCAAGAGGCCATATTTAGGCTTGTTGTGTGGAGGGTTTGCCTCTACTGCTAAACCACCTATGTTAACCCCAAAATCTACTTTTACATCCTCGCTATTGGGAACCCAGGCTTAACCTAACCTTAACCTAAAATAGGCTATTCCTAGCAGTTTAATGTGACAATGACGGGAGAGGGTGTGTCGGTTGTAACCAGAGGCAGTTAACAGTACCACTGTCTCTCTACCCAAATAAAATCTACAGACTATCAATAACATTTCAACTAACTATCTACGAACCTAACCTTTAACCTTATTCTAAACCTTACCGTAACTGTATCCTTAGCAAGCACTTGCTTGTCAACAGATAGTTTGTTGACAGTATGACCATCTGTAGAGCATCTACAGATAGACTATTCAAATAAAGTGTGACCCAGTCAACTCACCTGGATCTTCAAACTTTTCTCTGATATTTTCTATGCCAGCTCCAGATGGTCATTCCTGTTGTTAGGTTTTGGGGAAAGACTTAATGTGAAACAAAGGGAAAGATGTACCATGAATCAATAGACCATGAATTCCAAATATATGTGATTGCAACAGACTGCATAGCATTTGGGCAAATACCTAATTACATTTCATCTGTGTTATATTGAGTTGAATTTGTAGAAATAGTCGCTCCCTGCAAATATCTCATAGAAAAAGTAAATTACGTTTCACGATCACCTTGTTTAGTGGCTTTGATGATTCACAACCTAATCATCCCAATACACACACGTGCCTGCGCACGCACGCACGAATACATAGTCCGTGACACTGTTGTCCCCCTATGCAAATTTGTATATATTGAGTGTGGCAGGGTTATAATGTTGGGCTGTGACAATCATTTTAATCTTGATATTGAAGAATTTGCTTTCACCACAGCTAGATATATCCAAATTTGTAATGATGTTGTGTAATTTCAAATGTGGTCATTGTAATATAGTCCACTGCCATTCCATAGATTTCCACTCAGGTCACCATTCCACACCATATGGGGATACAATAATGTGTGAGTTATAAGGCTTGTAAAACGTGAGCTATTTGAGAGACGTCAAAGGACGGAATGGAATCGAAAAATCATTATCACGGTTTCATGGGTTACATGGATTAGATGGTCAGAGGAGTGAAGAGAAATGAATTGTTAGAGATGGATAGACACACAGTAATATGCAATGATTAAATATGATGCATCTTAGCAAATGACCATTAATGGCAAACGATATAAATGCTTTTTCAATGATCAAGGGTACATGACTCGTTCAAAAATGTCAATGTACAGTTTGAATTAGGATTTGTTTAAAATGTTGCGGTCATTACACAGACTTAAATAAATAGACAAATGTATATTTCTAGATATTTTCCGCAGTTAAAAGAAGGTGGATTCAAATTGCAATTTCTCCAGTGAAAATAATTGAAGATCCATGCAAAAAGTCAACAAACACTATCTAGGACAATCTATTCTTGCTTATAAGGAAAATATGAGTTATACAATTTGATGTTGTGGGGTTACAACTGAACTCCATCATCACTGAACTGGCAGGCCATGAAGGCCAATATGCACAGCACAGAGTGCAATTAATAATCCAGCAGTAGATCACCATTTAACTGTGTCTTCCCAGCTGCTATAAAGGGCCCTGCCAACTGATTCTGACAGGAACAACAGACAAACCCAACACAACCACCAATTCCTATTATTAGATATTTTAGTACCATGATTTATTGGCCCTATATATTTGAGGGAGAGATGGTGAGATAGGAGAGAGCGAGAGAGAGGCCAAATCATTATTCCCTCATTGGAGACTTAACCCATTGTCAAAGCCATTTTTTTACTTGGACATTGCACAATAATCCATTTTAATGTTTATAACAGCATTATTCCTACTGGGTGTTGGAAACTACTGATGCAGTCCTGTTAAGGGTTCTCTCTGGCTTCCCTGTACCTGAAACCGTGGGGAGTTTAACAGCCGTTGTTTCAGAGCAGGCTTGGTGTTGAACAAAATTGGCAGCGGCATGAGCACTTCTTGTTCTCACAAAACAGGGCAGATAGATCAAAAGCCTGGAAGCAGCCAAGACCATTCTTCTGAGCGGATGGTTGAGCAACTGGCAGCGAAGCGGCCCATGCCCGAGGGCACCTGGCCAGCCCAGGGGTCGTGGGTGGCCTGACCTCCGCATATGTGAACACGAGTGAGGACAGCTGCCAGGGACAGATGCAGTGTTTGGAGAGCAGAAGCAGGGTTTTTAATCATCCATGTTTTTGTGTTTGGTCACTGAGGCAGCTTTTTTGATGAGGGTGGCAGGCAAAGTACATTCTTTTCCTCACCACACTATTTTATTAAAATTATCTTGTGACCACCAACTCGTCCAAGTTCTTATGCAGGAGGGGAAGGAAAAATCTGCTTTGCTGTTGCACTGCAAGTTCTTTTTGCTATCTACTTTTTCAAATGTTTTCCACTCTTTCTCTCCCTCACTGTCACACATTCATACACACGCACGGACACAGAGAGATACCAGAATATGCTTACATGGGACACAGGGGCATGCTAGTAGCTCAGCTATTTACCAGTCTTATGGCTTGAGGGTAGAAGCTAATCAGGGTCCTGTTGGTTCCAGACTTGGTGCATCGGTACCACTTGTCATGCAGTAGCATAGAGAACAGTCTATGATTTGGGCGGCTAGAGTCTTTGACAATTTTCAGGGCATTCTTCTGACACTGCCTGGTATAGAGGTCCTGGATTGCAAGGAAATGGCCCAAGTGATGTACTGGCCTGTACGGACTAACCTCTGTAGCGCTTTATAGTCGGATGCCAAGCAGTTGCCGTACCAAGCTGCAGCCAGTCAAGATGATCTCAAAGGTGCAGCTGTAGAACTTTTTGAGGATCTGAGGGTCAATGTCAAATTATTTCAGCCTCCTGAAGGGGAAGAGGTGTTGTTGTACCCTTTTCATGACTGCATTGGTGTGAGTGGACCTTGATAATTCCTTAGTGATGTGGACACTGAGAAAGTAAGATCAGCTCCTTTGTCTTGCTGACGTTGTGGGCGAGGTTGTTGTCCTGGCACCACATTGTCATCATCGTCAGTGATCAGGCCTACCACTGCTGTGTCGTCTCTAAACTTAATGATGGTGTTGGAGTCGTGCGCGGCCACGCAGTCGTGGGTGAACAGGGAGTAAAGGAAGGGACTAAGGATGCACCCCTGAGGGTCCCCCATGTTGAGGGTCAGCGTGGCGGATGTGTTGTTGCATACCCTCACCACTTGGGGGGGGGCGACCAGTCAGGAAGTCCAGGATCCAGTTGCAGAGTGAGGTGTTTTATCCCATGGTCCTTAGTTTAGTGATGAGTTTGGAGGGCACTATGATGTTGAACGCTGAGCTGTAGTCAATGAAAAGCAGTCTCTCCCAGGTATTCCTTTCGTCCAGATGGGAAAGGGCAGTGTGGAGTGCAATAGATATTGCGTCATCTGTGGAGGCGGTACGCGAATTGGACTGGGTCCAGGGTATCTGGGAAAATGGTGTTTATGTGAGCCATGACTAGCCTTTCAAAGCATTTCATGTGAGTGCTACAGAGGGCTAGTCATTTAGACGGGTTACCTTGGTGTTCTATGGTGGCTTTTAACATGTACAGTGCATTCAGAAAGTATTCATGTCTTTTGACTTATTCCACATTATGTTGTGTTACGGCCTGAATGCAAAATGTATTATATCGATTTTTTTTCTCTCACCCATCTACACACAATATCCCATAATGACAAAGTAATAAAAAAAATAAAATAAATTGCAAACATATTAAAAATGAAATACAGAAATATCTCATTTAGATGAGTCAATACATGTTAGAATCACCTTTGGCAGCGATTACATTTGAGAGTCTTTCTGGGTAAGTCTCAAAGAGATTAGCAAACCTGGATTGTGCAATATTTGCACATTATTCTTTTAGCCTTCAAGTTCTGTCAAGTTGGTTGTGGCTAGACAGTCCTTTTCAAGTCTTGCCATAGGTTTTCAAGCCAAATTAAGTTAAAATTGTAACTACGCCACTCAACATTCAATGTCATCTTGGTAAGCAACTCCAGTGTGTCTTTGGCCTTGTGTTTTAGGCTATTGTCCTGCTGAAAGGTGAATGTCTCCCAGTGCCTATTAGAAAGCGGACTGAGTCAAGTTTTCCTTTAGGATTTTGCCTGTTAGCTCTACAATGAAAGCAAACCCATAACATGATGGTACTCAGTGATGTATTGTGTTAGACTTGCCCCAAACATAACATCTTGTATTCAAGTACATTTCTTTGCTAAATTTTTTGAAGTTTTACTTTAGTGCCTTATTGCAAACAGGATGCATGTTTTGGAATATATTTATTCTGTAGAAGCTTCCTTCTTTTCACTCTGCCATTTAGGTTAGTATTGTGGAGTAACTACAATGTTGTTGATTAATCCTCAGTTTTCTCCTATCACAGCCATAAAACTCTGTAAATGTTTTAAGGTCACGATTAGCTTGGTGAAATCTATGAGCGGTTTTCTTCCTCTCTAGCAACTGAGTTAGGAAGAACGCCTGTCTATGTACTGGGTGTATTGATACACCATCCAAAGTGAAATTAATAACTTCACCATACTCAAAGGGATATTTAATGTCTGCTTTCTTTTTTTACCCATCTACCAATAGGTGCCCTTCTTTGCGAGGCATTGTAAAACCTTCCTGGTCTTTGTGGCTGAATGTGTGTTTGAAATTCACTGCTAGACTCAGGGATCTTGTAGGTACAGAGATGAGGTAGTCAGTCACAAATCATGTGAAACACTATTACTACACACAGAGTGACTTCATGCAAATGATTGACTTGTTAATCTCATTTTTATTCCTGAACTCATTTAGACTTGAAATAACAAAGGTTGTGAATACATAATGGCTTAAGACATGTCAGCTTTTCAATTTTAATTAATTCATAGAAATGTATTTTGTGTGTAGCATAGTGACACAAAATCTCAATTTAATCAATTTTAAATTCAGGCTGTAACACAACAAAATGTGGAAAAAGTCAAGGGGTAAACAGTTTCTGAAGGTAATACAGGTATTACAAAATGGTCAGGGAGAAGTTGAAAATGTCAGTGAATACAATTGCCAGGTGGTCAGCGCATGCTGTGAGTACGCGTCCTGGTAATCCGTCTGGCCCTGCGGCCTTGTGAATGTTAACCTGTTTAAAGGTCTCACTCACACTGGCTATGGAGTGCACGATCAATCAGTCGTCCGGAACAGCTGATGCTCTCATGCATGGTTCAGTGTTGCTAGCTCAAAGCGAGCATTGAAGGCATTTAGCCCGTCTGGCAGGTTTGCATCACTGAACAGCTTGCGGCTGGGTTTTCCTTTCTAATCTGTGATAGTTTGCAAGCTCTGCAACATCCGACCAGAGTCAGAGTCGATGTTTGTCCTCAATTGACGCTTTGCCGTTCGATGGTTCAGTGGAGGGCGTAGCATGCTTTTTTAATAGGCGTTTGGCTTAGTGTCCAGCTCTAGCCTTTAGCCCAGTGAGGATGTTTTTTATTTTTATTTATTATTCTACTCATTCAAGGGTTTTTCTTTCTTTTTACTATTTTCTACATTGTAGAATAATAGTGAAGACATCAAAACTATGAAATAACAGATATGGCATCATGTAGTAGCCAAAAAAGACAGAAAACCCTGATAGCGTCTGTCAAAAAAGAGAATGACATGCCATACTCTTAGTCCAGATAGCTTCAGATACATTGGATACACATACTGAGAGAGGGGCGCTGTTGCACTCGCTCTGATGATTTATCTGAGATTGATACGTCTTTCTGTCGGCACGTGTCTTGGTCAAATAAATTATCAAAATGTAAATATTTTATTTGGATGGGCAAGGCAGTACGTAACACTGGCCCTGGATATTACACTATTGATGTGTATGGAGTGCAAAATTACCACCATTTACATTTACATTTAAATTTAGCAGACGCTCTTGTCCAGAGCGACTTACAAATTGGTGCATTCACCACCAGTGTTCTTGTAACAGACTGTGTACAGTCGTGGCCAAAGGTTTTGAAAATGACACAAATATTCATTTCCACAAAGTTTGCTGCTTCAGTGTCTTTAGATATTTTTGTAAGATGTTACTATGGAATACTGAAGTATAATTACAAGCATTTCATAAGTGTCAAAGGCTTTTATTGACAATTACATGAAMTTGATGCAAKGAGTCAATATTTGCAGTGWTGACCCTTRTTMTTCAAGACCTSTYCAATCCGCCCTGGCATGCTGTCAATTAACTTCTGGGCCACATCCTGACTGATGGCAGCCCATTCTTGCATAATCAATGCTTGGAGTTTGTCAGAATTTGTGGGGTTTTGTTTGTCCACAAGTTCTCAATGGGATTAACGTCTGGGGAGTCTCCTGGCCATGGACCCAAAATATCAATGTTTTGTTCCCCGAGCTACTTAGTTATCACTTTTGCTTTATGGCAAGGTGCTCCATCATGCTGGAAAAGGCATTGTTCGTCACCAAACTGTTCCTGGATGGTTGGGAGAAGTTGCTCTCGGAGGATGTGTTGGTATCATTCTTTATTCATGGCTGTGTTCTTAGGCAAAATTGTGAGTGAGCCCACTCCCGTGGCTGAGAAGCAACCCCACACATGAATGGTCTCAGGATGCTTTACTGTTGGCATGACACAGGACTGATGGTAGCGCTCACCTTGTCTTCTCCGGACAAGCTTTTTTCCGGATGCCCCAAACAATCGGAAAGGGTATTCATCAGAGAAAATGACTTTACCCCAGTCCTCAGCAGTCCAATCCCTGTACCTTTTGCAGAATATCAGTCTGTCCCTGATGTTTTCCCTGGAGAGAAGTGGCTTCTTTGCTGCCCTTCTTGACACCAGGCCATCCTCCAAAAGTCTTCGCCTCACTGTGCGTGCAGATGCACTCACACCTGCCTGCTGCCATTACTGAGCAAGCTCTGTACTGGTGGTGCCCCAATCCCGCAGCTGAATCAACTTTATGGGACGGTCCTGGCACTTGCTGGACTTTCTTTGGCGCCCTGAAGCCTTCTTCATAACAATTGAACCGCTCTCCTTGAAGTTCTTGATGATCCAATAAATGGTTGATTTAGGTGCAATCTTACTGGCAGCAATATCCTTCCCTTTGAAGCCCTTTTTGTGCAAAGCAATGACGACGGCACGTGTTTCCTTGCAGGTAACCATGTTTGACAGAGGAAGAACAATGTTTCCAAGCACCACCCTCCTTTTGAGGCTTCCAGTCTGTTATTTGAGCTCAATCAGCATGACAGAGTGATGTCCAGCCTTGTCCTCGTCAACACTCACACCTGTGTTAACGAGAGAATCACTGACATGATGTCAGCTGGTCATTTTGTGGCTGGGCTGAAATGTAGTGGAAATGTTTTTTGGGGATTCAGTTCATTTGCATGGCAACGAGGGACTTTGCAATTAATTGCAATTCATCTGATCACTCTTCATAACATTCTGGAGTATATGCAAATTGCCATCATACAAACAGAGGCAGCAGACTTTGTGAAAATTAATATTTGTGTAATTCTCAAAACTTTTGGCCACGACTGTATACTGTAATATAGGTTATAGCGGTGGCTCGTTAAAGCACCGACCTGGTTCTAATTTCAGTGGTGCTCATGAGGACCCCCATAACAATTGAAATGTCAACGTGTCAATTGGGAACCCTCAGTAGTCAATGTGTGATAAGATCTGAGCGCATGGTTAGACAAAAATGAACAGAACAAGTGGGTTTTCTATACATTGTAATAATATACTTTCCATTCCATTGTTTCCATTGTAGTTGGTTATGTACACATTATCAGAACAGGCATTGAATGAGCACAAAACATGGACCCATTCTGTGATATTTTGGGGGGAATATTGTCATCCACATCCTCACTTTATGTCAATATCATAATATTGCTGCTTGCTCAGCCTCTGTCCTTGGTTTGCATCACGTAGCCCGGGAGTCCTCAGTCCTGTAAGACACATGCAATGCATATGTAGGTTGTTGAAATGTCATTATGTCTGTCATGGATCCTGTCCATACATTACCGTTTTGCTGTTTTTAGTTTAGCCCAGAGAACTGAGAATCAGGCAGGGATTCTCTCTCTCTCTGTGTATACAGTCAGTGCTGTCGGGTTCCTACCCGCTGTGTACATCAACACCGGAACCCGCTGTGTACATCAACACCCGGGTCAAGCCACCCATGATTGTCCAGCCTCGTCCTGACTCTACTCTACTTCACCTATCATGGACGTTGACATGATTTGTATTTTGTGTTTAGAAAGAGAATGTTGTGTCAGTTTTCTGGGCCGTGTGTGAGTTAAGATGTTATTTACAGTGACAGGCCTACCTTCACAATAAGCTACTCAAATGAATGTGTACACTGCATTTTTTGGGACAAACATCATTGAGGCTGAATTGTTGTTGTCGTCTGACACCTGAAACAGAGACACAGAGGTGGAGTTACTGAATAGTTAGTCACATTGTCTGACTGTCATGCATCAATGTATAGCCTAAATTCTATGAACTTGACAATGACATACAATGAAATACTCAAGTGTTCTCCATGTGTAGAGGAAGGTGTCTGTCTGGCCATGGTTTCACTTCTACAGCCATGCAGAGCAGAAGGATGGGTAGCCTAAAAGAAAATGGCATATAGGCAACTACAATATTAGTTCTCACATTTGGTGCCTGTTGTATAGAACAGAACGTTACTCTGCTAAACACAGAAGTGCAACATTTAGGGATGAACTAATTTCACTAGCTATCTACACTTAATCTCTCTTTTTTTCTAGTAAGCCAGCTAACCTTTCCTGCAGTCAAATGACCTAGTGGCCTCATGGGTGGAATGTTATTAATATTTTTCATAATTAATTAATAATACTTTAAACGCCTGCTGAAAATCTAGTGTTTCTATGTCAAGCAGTTTTGTTATATTTCAGTCTTCTGTGATGTATATAAAATAAAAATGTAATACATTTCAGGTGTCTTCTTTGCCCAGAACCATGTGTGTGAGGTGTATTTGTTTAAGACTACCAGGACACACTCTGTGTAACCCTGATTTAGCCCACTACAGTCAAGGTTAATGCATACAACTTTACCTGAACTGTATTTACCTACCTGAATTGTTGTTTTATATTACGTTGCAGCATTTTGTATCACATTGGCCAGCAAGCACACTCCCTACGCTACTCTTGTTCTGCACAGGCCTGATTGCTCTTTCTCTGCTGAGAGAAATTAAACTGGAGCTGAACGAGATTTGGCAAGAGAAGTTTTACAGAGAAAAAGAGATGGATAGAGATCTCACACCGTAGCCAATTTGATCCAGACACTTAAAACTTCTCTAGGGTATGTGGGACGGTAGCGTCCCACCTCGTCAACAGCCAGTGAAACTGCAGGGCGCCAAATTCAAAACAACAGAAATCCCATAATTTAAATTCCTCAAACATACAAGTATTTTACACCATTTTAAAGCTACACTTGTTGTAAATCCAGCCAAAGTGTCCAATTTCAAAAAGGTTTTACGACGAAAGCACACCTTCCGATTATGTTAGGTATGAGCCAAGTCACAGAAAAAGAAAGCCATTTTTCCAGCCAAAGAGAGCAGTAACAAAAAGCAGAAATAGAGATAAAATGAATCACTAACCTTTGATGATCTTCATCAGATGACACTCATAGGACTTCATGTTACACAATACATGGATGTTTTGTTCTGTAAAGTTCATATTTATATCAAAACATCTGAGTTTAGACGGGACGCTACTGTCTCACTTGGCAAAAAGCCTGATAAAATGCAGAGCGCCAAATTAAAATTAATTACTATGAAAATTACTATAAAATCAAACTTTCATTAAATCACACATGAAAGATACCAAATTAAAGCTACACTGGTTGTGAATCCAGCCAACATGTCAGAATTCAAATAGGCTTTCTGGCGAAAGCATTCGATGCTATTATCTGAGCATAGCACCATAGTAAACAAGACAGAAAACATTTCAACCCTGCAGGCGCGACACAAAACGCAGAAATAAAAATATAATTCATGCCTTACCTTTGACGAGCTTCTGTTGTTGGCACTCCAATATGTCCCATAAACATCACAAATGGTCCTTTTGTTCGATTAATTCCGTCGATATACGTATATCCAAAATGTCCATTTATTGGGGCATTTGATCCAGAAAAACACAGGTTCCAACTTGCTCAAACGTGATGACAAAATATTTCAAAGGTTACCTGTAAACTTTGCCAAGAAATGTCAAACTATTTTGTAATACAACTTTAGGTATTTTTTAACGTTAATAATCGATAAAATTGAAGACGGGATGATCTGTGTTCAATACCGGAGCAAAACAATGTGTAGCATGCTTTATGGTCTCCCGCCTCTAACAAACAGGACACGTCGAGTGACTCTCGTTCAAGATGGCCGTACTTCTTCATTACACAAAGGAATAACCTCAACCAATTTCTCAGGACTGTTGACATCCAGTGGAAGCCGTAGGAACTGCAAGCAGGTCGCTTAGAAATCTGGTTTCCCAATGGAAATCCATTGAAAAGAGAGTGACCTCAAAAAAAAGAAAATATGAATGGTTTGTCCTCGGGGTTTCGCCTACTTAATAAGTTATGTTATACTCACAGACATGATTTGAACAGTTTTAGAAACTTCAGAGTGTTTTCTAACCAAATCCCCTAACAATATGCATATCTTGTCTTCTGGGGATGAGTAGCTGGCAGTTGAATTTGGGTATGCTTTTCATCCAAACGTGAAAATGCTGCCCCCTACCCTAGAGAAGTTAATATAATTCACCAATACATTTCTCTGTATTCCAATAAATATTGCTATAAGGTTGTAAATCACAGTTGGCCTGGTACATTGTTTCTGTTTCAATTACTCAATATTTTTGGGAAAAACGGCCGAACGTAACTAAGGCTGAGAATGTCGACACAATCAAACTAGCAAGGGCAATAATCACAACGTGGCTTATAGGTTAGCGTATCTATTTATGAAGCAAGCTATAAACACAGAGCCTAACGTTAGCTAAATAGCTAGCTGGCTAACTGCTAGGAGGATGCCATTGGAGGAGTGGGTGAGTGACTGACTTTTTCCCCCCATATTGTTTTTCGCATATTGTTTTTCAGTTGCATTACACAGCTAAAGATGCAGGTGTCATGTGGCTAGCAAGAACTTGAACAACTGTTATCCAGTTATCATATCTCTTCCATTCGCAAACTCACTCTGGCTATCTATTCCGATTTCAGAGCACTCTCATCTGAGTGTGCCAGAGCGCAAAATATCTGATGAATATACAAACATTTAACACCCGCTGAAGGTGAACGGTGTCAGTAAACGTAGGCAAAAAAGTAATAGTTATTCACAAACAATCTAGATAACATGTAAACTGCCTAACCAGCTATGCTACGGTGAGTAAAATTATCAGTGTACTCACATTTGTGTCTGGAAGTAGCAAGCTAGCCAACTTTAGCCCAGTTAGCGTGGCTGCTTGGTTGGGACAAGCATACATTGGCAGGCAAGCTGCAGAAAGATGAGTAGGCTATAATTCCCCATCGTTTATCAGTGCTATTTTGACAGCCAACTCGCTGAAAAGGTTTTAGAGTGTTTATCTAATGTTCCCTAGTTAGATTTTAGCTCATCTTGCTCTGTCTAGCATTAGTTGTTGTTCATGTGCGTAACTGAGAGAGCCTACCTTTCCATGGTTGTTTGATCAATAGCCTCATGCATGTCAACATCAGAAGCCTCCTCCCTAAGTTTGCCTTACTCACCGCTTTAGCACACTCTGCCAACCCTGATGTCCTTGCCGTGTCCGAATCCTGGCTTAGGAAGGCCACCAAAAATTCTGAGATTTCCATACCCAACTATAACACTTTCCGTCAAGATAGAACTGCCAAAGGGGGAGGAGTTGCAATCTACTGCAGAGATAGKCTGCAAAGTTCTGTCATACTTTCCAGGTCTATGCCCAAACAGTTCGAACTTCTAATTTTAAAAATTAATCTCTCCAGAAATAAGTCTCTCACTGTTGCCGCCTGCTACCGACCCCCCTCAGCTCCCAGCTGTGCCCTGGACACCATCTGTGAATTGATCGCTCCCCATCTAGCTTCAGAGTTTGTTCTGTTAGGTGACCTAAACTGGGATATGCTTAACACCCCGGCAGCCCTACAATCCAAGCTTGATGCCCTCAATCTCACACAAATCATCAAGGAACCCACCAGGTACAACCCTAAATCCGTAAGGCGAAATGTCATCTACAAATAGGCTTCCAATACTCTACTCAGCAAACTGGATGCAGTTTATCACAGTGCCATTCGTTTTGTGTTACTAAAGCACCTTATACCGACCCCACTGCGACCTGTATGCCCTAGTCGGCTGGCCCTCGCTACATGTTCGTCGTCAGACCCACTGGCTCCAGGTCATCTACAAGGCTATGCTAGGTAAAGTGCCGCCTTATCTCAGTTCACTGGTCACGATGGCTACACCCACCCGCAACACGCGCTCCAGCAGGTGTATCTCACTGATCATCCCTAAAGCCAAACCTCATTTGGACGCCTTTCCTTCCAGTTCTCTGCTGCCTGCGACTGAAACGAATTGCAAAAATCTCTGAAGTTGGAGACTTTTATCTCCCTCAACAACTTTAAAAAATCTGCTATCCGAGCAGCTAACCGATCGCTTGCAGCTGTACATAGTCCATCTGTAAACTACCCACCCAATTTACCTACCTCACCCCCATACTGCTTTTATTTATTTACTTTTCTGCTCTTTTGCACACCAGTATCTCTTCTTGCACATGATCATCTGATGATTTATCACTCCAGTGTTAATCTGCTAAATTGTAATTATTCGATTTATTGCCTACCTCATGCCTTTTGCACACATTGTATATGATCTTCTTTTTTTTTCTACCTGTT